>NC_072731.1:248371993-248549398 GCF_026930045.1 Uloborus diversus | reverse complement strand
TGATAGACTGACCACTCCAGGTTTAAACTACTTTGAATGGCTCCCTTCAGAAAGACTCCATACGTTTCATAAAATAAAAAATGGGCCAGTTGGGAAAACGTCTTCAAAAAATCTGCCGCATAATGTATTACTAATGTTCGAAGAACCATTGTTTTAATATAGAAGCCGTGGATTTTTAAAGAACTAAAACATTAGGAAAACATTAAGAGAGTTGTCATTGCAATTTCCAATGAGAATTTCTTATGCCATCACCATCATCAAAACTGAAGCTCATACGTACAACGTTACATATGGGAAGATTATATTGTTCACAGGGAAGTAAAGGTTGGTCTCTCTTGATTAGGAAATGAAATGAATCAATTTCTTTCAAAACCTCATGAAAACGAAACAAAAAGTGTATGTACACTTTTGTGTAAGTATACCATGTTAACATGTATACTATGATATTTTAAAACAAAAAAAATAAAATAAAAGAATATTTATTTAAAACAGATAACTTTTTTAACCCGAACAAGTTTGGGATGGGCCCCTAGTACAAAATAAAATTGAAGCACTTTTCCAGTAGTCCTAATATTTAATTATTCGTAAGGACTCTAAAACAATTAAATTATTTAAAGCACTTCATTAGCACTTTCGAGTCTCTAACAATTTAATACTTGATTGTATAGTTTCAACAAAAAATTTTTTAATCTTAAAAGAAACTCCTGTTTAAAGTTTAAAATATATATATAGATTTCTCACTGTGAGAACTTTTTTCTATTACAAGTAATGCAGAAAATGAAAAAGAACAGAGGTAAATAACTAAACAGATCAACAGTGTGCTGCTTAAATAAGATGAAAGCAAGCAATAACAAAAAAATTCGAAAATACTGAATTTGGGATAACATGATTAGCAAGATATGAAACATATGAATATCAAAAATTTCTCCAGCAATATGTCACACAAACCAAAGTTTATGATGCAGGAAGTAACAAGGAGCTCAATATGACACTTTTTTGGGGGGGGGGGGACTTCCACTTTCCCCACCGCCTTCTTTAGAAATTAAAAAAAAAAATTAATATATTTTTCCAAAAACTTCAAAATCAAATTTATTTTTCCAAGTACTGTTCCTTTTCTTATGAACGAACCATGCACTTTTGGGGCCCCCTAGGAAGCGGCGGCCCTAAGCTATAGCCTGCTTACTAGTTAGCTTATAGCTTAATCCATCCCAGATCAAGGGAAATCTTAGTAGTAATTCTGCTAAATTCTTACCCAAGTATTTTCAAATTATTACCTAACTCACTGGCCATTTTTGGAGAGTGAAAACAAAACCATTTTCTGTTTTTCTTAAGTTTAAGCATTTTTTTTTTAAATAAAAGACTCTCAGTCTCCGCTTATTTTTTTCTGCACTTCTAGTATGCATAATTAACTACAACAGAAAAAAACATAGCCTCCTACCCCTAATCAACTTTTTTATGCTCAAAATGAGGTAAACAGCATAATTAGAAATTTACTGGTTAAAAAAGTGCAGTTTTGGTCATTTTGAGCATAAAAAAAGTCAACGAGGGACTTACTAAGGAGGCCATTTTTCCCCCCTTTTGCAGTTAGTTATGTGTACTAGAAGTACAGGAAAAAAAGCTGATACTAATAGTCTCATTTTGAAAAAAAAATTTCAACTTGAGAAAAAATGAATGGGGTGTGAAAAACTTTTTTTCACTCCCCAACATAAAAATTTGATAATGCTAGGGTAAGAAGCTGTTACATTGCCATTAAAATGAAAAAAAAATCTGTCTTGTTATTCCAAGGCGTAAACAGGATACAGGGCTCCCAACACATTTTAGCCATAGAAAAGGGTAAAAGAGGACCACTTGGAATCAAAAAGGGGACCAAAGAGGACCAGTTAGGATTAAAAAGAGGACCTTGGGAGGACCATTCATAGTTAAACCCAGGGTAGCACCAAAAGGCAAATTAGGTGCCTGGCAATAAATACTTGAAGATAATTCGTTAATTAACCAAAATAATGATTTTTAATGATAAATCCTTATCACCTTCTGTACATCTGAACTTCTTATCCATTGAATTATATTATTCACACAAACATTTGGATGGGGGGAGGGGGAGTGACAAGCAAGCATGTGACTGACCATCTTACAGAGTAACTTTAATTGTAAAATAAATTTTCTGCTACTTAACAGGTAAAAACTGGCTAGTTAAAAATAATCACCCAAGTGACCGATCAATCAGTGCATACCTAATAAAGACCTTTTAGATACAGTTATTACAGTAAACACCTTAGTACATAGTAGTTTACGAAAATTTTCACATAACCAGTTTAAAGAGAATTCATTTTGATATAAGGTACCGCAAGACAAGAAGATATAGTTTGGAGGCCAGGAGGTCCCCCTCCTCCTCCACAGCCCTTGGTTTTTACACATATTTCCAGCCAAAATATGGTAAGTTTATATACATATGAGAGTTTATGACCAAACACCAAAGCAGGAGGTAATTTCTGGCTACGCTACTAACTGACTAAGTTCAAAAATATTAGAGGTTTGCAAATCATTTATTAGTATGCTAAGTATCCAAATCATTTCTTCATATGTGTGTATTATTTGTTCAGGCACCAAAAAAATATTGTAAGTGTTTTCAAGTACATATAAAAATTAGTGAGAAAGAAAATTTTATTGAAGTCACCATACCCAAAAATATACAAATGCTGTTTAAGCGATAAATAACACTGAATGTAAATTTGAGCCTGCTTTTACTGGATAACTTAATGTAATAAATAAATGTGTAAGTTTAGATTCAGAGCTATATTTTCAAATTGAAAATACTCATTATGAGTACTTAAAAAATAAGGATACAAAGTTTTTTAGTTTTTAAAAATAAAATTAAATAAAAAAATTTGAGGTAGTACATGTCAAAACAGCTTCCAATTTTAAAAAATATTAAAATAATTACAAGATGCAAAAGGATTGAAATCTTGCACAAGGGAATCAAATTTTCGCGAAGTATGTTCACTGTTGGCATAATTTCCAAAAAGAAAAAAAAAATATTCTCTAAAACTAAACATTACTAAAATTGAACATAAAATATGCTAGTCTAGGATTGCATATGTGAAAATAACATTCGATTGCGCAAAATATTAAAATATGTACAAGATGCAAAAAAATTGAAATCTCAAAGACAAGAAGCAATTCCTAGCGAAGTTCGAGTAAGTGCAATGCTGCTATGGTTTCAAAAATAAGAAAGTTTATTATCTTTTAAAATTAAGCAAAAATAAGCTATTCTATGATGGCGTATGTCAAAATAACTTCCGATTGCCAAAAATATCATAACATTAACAAGATGCAAAAAGATCGCGAAGTGCGAGTAAGTTCAGTGTTGCCACGGTTTCGAGAAAAAAGAAGTAGTTTATTACCTATTAAAATTAAACAAAAAATAAGCTAATCTATGGTGGCGTATGCTAAAATAACTTCCGATTGCCAAAAATATCAAAATATTAACAAGATGCAAAAAGATTGAAATCTCAAACACGACAAGCAACTTTCCGCGAAGTGCGAGTAAGTTCAATGTTGCCATGGTTTCGAAAAAAAAGTAGTCTCTTATCTATTAAAATTAAACAAAAAATAAGTTAATCTATGGTGGATTGTGTCAAAATAACTTCTGATTGCCAAAAATATCAAAATATTTACAAGATGCAAAGAGATTGAAATCTCAAACACGACAAGCACTTTCCGCGAAGTGCGAGAAAGTTCAATGTTGCTATGGTACCAAAAATATAAAAATTAGTTGTCTACTAAAATTAACCAAAAAATAAGCTAATCTAAGGAGGTGTTATGTCAAGATAACTTCCGATTGCCAAAAATATCATAACATTAAAAAGATGCAAAAAGATCGCGAAGCGCGAGTAAGTTCAATGTTGCCATGGTTTCGAAAAAAAAGTAGTCTCTTATATATTAAAATTAAACAAAAAATAAGCTAATCTATGGTGGATTGTGTCAAAATAGCTTCTGATTGCCAAAAATATCAAAATATTTACAAGATGCAAAGCGATTGAAATCTCAAAACCCAGCAAGCAATTTTCGGCGAAGTCCAAGAAAGTTTGATGTTATCATGGTTCCCGAAAAAAAAAGTTAAAAAACATAAAATAAGCTAATCTAAGTTAATGAATGTTAAAGAAACTTCTGATTGTCAAAAACATTAAAATATTTTAATGTTTTTGTTGAGTGTGCAGAGGAATTAGTGGATGTTATTTTGAATATTTTCAATGCTTCTTATAACTCGGGGACGGTGCCAGAGGACTGGAAGCTGGCTAACATAACGCCACTCTTCAAGAAGGGGTCTAAAGGTATTGCTGGGAATTATAGACCTGTAAGTTTGACTTCGGTGATTTGTAAGATTTTCGAAACTTTGATCAAAATTAAGATCATGATGTTCTTAGAGACTAATAGTCTGTTGACTAGTTTGCAGTATGGTTTCAGGAAAGGTAAATCCTGTACTACTAATTTATTGCATTTCTACGACAAGGTTACCTCAGCATTAGATAACAAAAAATGTGTGGATGTTGTTTATATTGATTTTCAAAAAGCTTTTGACAAGGTACCGCATGTTGCTCTTCTCAGCAAGTTAGCTGACATTGGAATAGGAGGAAAAACTTTACTTTGGGTTAGAAATTGGCTTACTGGTAGGAAGCAAAGAGTAGTTGTGAGAGGAAATCATTCTAATTGGAGTGATGTTTTAAGTGGGGTTCCTCAGGGATCAGTTTTAGGGCCTCTTTTGTTTATTATATTTATGAATGACATCAATGAAAATATTTCTGGAAGCATGAATTGTTTTGCTGACGATGTAAAAGTTATGGGGATTGTCGAAAATGAAGAACAAGTAAAACAGCTGCAAGAGGATTTAGATCATATTACTAAGTGGGCAGATAAATGGGGTATGGCAGTTAATGTAGGGAAATGTCAAGTGCTACACTTAGGTCTTGGAAATAAGCGTATGAGATATCGTTTACAGGGTTCAGTCATAAATCAGGCAGATAATGTTATGGATCTGGGTGTCTTTATAAATCAGGACTTCAAGTTTAGTCAACAGTGCAGTATTGCTAGTAACAAAGCCAACAAAATGCTTGGGTTCATCAATAGATCTATTTCAAACAAATCTAAGAAAGTTCTTCTGCCTTTATATAGGAGTTTAGTAAGACCTCATTTGGAGTATGCTGTTCAGTTTTGGTCGCCTTATCTGAAGAAAGATATTTTTGTATTGGAAAGGGTTCAAAGAAGGGTAACTAAATTAGTAAGGGGACTCTCAGATTTAGATTATGATACCAGACTTAATAGGCTTAACATGTATAGCCTGGAGCAAAGGAGAGTCAGAGGGGACATGATTCAGTTATTTAAATTTATCAAAATGAAAGATGTGAATGGATTAAATTTTTGCGGGGAAAGCAGGACAAGGGGTCATTGTTTTAAGCTATTTAAATCTCAGGCTAACTTGGAAATCAGGAAAAACTACTACTTTAGCAGAGTCGTGGGCACTTGGAATAGCTTACCGGAAGAGGCGGTAATGAGCAAGGGAGTGGATAGCTTTAAGAGGGCCATTGATCTTCATTGGGGACTAATTAATTGACTAGGACCAGCCTAGCTGGGCCCAGTGCCTGTTGCTGGTCGTCCCATTTGTATTTGTATTTGTATTAACAAGATGCAAAAAGATTGAACTCGCAAACACGGGAAGTAATTTTTCGCGATGCTACATATCGAACACAAGTTCAGAAAATTGCACTGTTGAAACATTCTTGATTTTTTTCAAGTGCGTACGAACCCGTGAAAAATATCGGTAGCAAAACGCTTTGATTTCACGTCATAACTCTTCCCCCAAACTTCTCCATTTGCTAGATTTCCATGTTACAGCGGTGGGAGGAGGAGTAATGACGTCAATCTGAAGCGAAATAATACCAGAAAGTCAAGTTCAATAGAAAAACGGCGCCGCGGCAGCGTGTTCGTGCTTAACATAAGTCAGCACACAGTATCTTGTAATGAAAATTTTTAAAATCTGATTTTTTAGTAAAAACAATACAAAACGGACTAAACGGACCAAAAGGTTAAAAAGCGGTCTAAAGCGGACTTTACCCTAAAAAACGGACTTTGGCGGGAAAAGCGGACCATTTGAGAGCCCTGAGGATATAATCCTTTAAAATAATACAGTAATAACTTTGGTACATTTCTTAAAAGAGGCTAAATAGACTGGATAAATACCTAATAAAACACTATGTAACCAAACTTCATTGAAATATATTTACAAAATAAAATTTTATGCAACAAATAGCTTTCAATTTTTATTGACTACATTTACAAAACATACTTTTCATCAAAAACAAACGTTTTCTTCAAAGGCTTATATTTTTTTCTTCGCTTTAGAATAACAAGGCAGTTTTTGTATGGTTTTAACTCAATTTGACGCAGGAAATTTCATAGTTAGGCATAATGGGAATAGTTTCTTTTTTATGCACAAATAAAAATTCATTTTTTCAGTTTTAAAATAAGCCATGTTTGATCTTCCGACTAATTTAAATAAATTTAGCAGTGCTTTTAGAAAGAGGATCAAAAATGCCAAATGTTACTCACAAGGCCAGATTTGGAAGTGTGGAGACCCCGGGGCAATGAAGGAGTGGCGGCCCCTAATCAGGGTTTGAAAAGATCATCATGTTTTCGAAAACATCAGATACTTCGATATATATCTGAGTATTTTGATATATATGTATATATCCGATATTTTCAACCTGTGAAAGTTAGAATAATTTGTAAAACTTTTATTGTGGGGGGGGGGGGCCTTTGTTGTGGAGGCCTTAAGGCAGTAGCCCCACCTGCTCTCCCCTAAATCCGGCACTAGTTAATCAGCAGAGCAAAAAAAAATAGCTAAACCTCAGGAATAAAATTTTTCCAAGAAAAGAATATAACAAATTGGGAGCATAGAATGTTGATACATCATTAATACCTTCCTAATTTCATCAAAATCAAAAATGGTGCAGCACAAAGAATTCAGAAATTTTGCTAATTTTATATGGAATGACCCAACAACCCAACATTGATTTATTTTAAGATATAAAATGATTAAATATTAGAACAAAGTTCTTCGAAACTTCAGTTTCTTACCTTTGAGTTGATACTTTTGTCGAGGTTTAACTTGATGATAAGATATTACATTTAACCTTCTTCAAATCACATTATTTATTTTATTAAATTTATGAATTATTCTGAATTTGAGAAAATTTAGTCAGTTATTCATCTTTACTTTAACAAAAAAAAAAAAAAAAAAGAATATGGGTTAAGTTATGATTGAAATAAAGAAAAATTTCAAGTTTATAATTTTGTCTGGCAGTGCACTTCAATGTTTCTCATTAATTTTGAAAAACAAAATATTTAAAAACCACTAATGGCAACTTTCATTCATTCTATGACTTTAAATCAACTTATTTGAAAAAACTTTAACAAAATCTCTGATTTTTTACCTTTGAGTTTATGCATATGTCCAGGTTACACATAATAATTAAACATTAAAGTTGCAAATTTTCTAATTTCATCAATGTTGTAATTTAATTGATGAGTTGTACTAATTTTAGAAGATATTTTTTTTTCAATTATTCATCTTTTGTTTAATGAAAAAAAGTTAAGTTACAATAAAAACAAAAACAAAAGTTTTTGAGTCTATAATTTTGTCCACCACTGTATCTCGTATGTGATATCACTGCCGAAGGGTATTGGTAATTAAAATCTATTCAAGCACTGCGTAATTGGAATAACTAATACTTCTATTACCCTGGAAATTGATGAAGCGACTAAAGTAAAAATAACTAAGTTCATTAAACTTTAAAAAACATTATAAAACCTGGCTAAGGTTAAGGAAAAAATTATCCAAGTTACCCTTATGACTGTGATCTCCAATTGCTGAATATGTTGTTCTGTAATCTTCAAGTGATTTTTTACTGTTGCAATTGGTGCAGTTTTCTCTCCAATCATTTGCATATCTTGATTCTAAAATTAAAAAACGAGCATATAACACATAAAAAACATTAAAAAAATTATTTATTTTCTACTAAATTAAACATAAAATGTGCTTATATGCTAAGGAATTATATTATATGCTTATTATATTATATGCTAATATTATATGCTAAAGAAACTTATGTGAAACTAACATCCGATTGGTCAAAATATTTAAATATTCACAAGATGCAAAAAGATTGAAATTTCAAACACAAGAAGCAATTTTCCTTTTAAGTCCGAGTAAGTTCAACGTTACCATGGTACCAAAATAAAAAAAAATATATTATTTTCGGAAATTAAACAAAAATAAGCTTATCTAAGGAAGCATAGGACAAAATAACTTTGGATTGTCAAAAACATCAAATTATTCACAAGGTGCAAAAGGATTGAAATCTCAAACAAAACAAGCAGTTTCCGCAAAATCCTTGTAAGTTAAATACCGCCATGGTTTCCCAAATAACTCCTATGTTGATTATTGAAATTAAACAAAAAATAAGCTAATCTAAGGCAGCATACGTCAAAATAACTTCCGCTTGTTGAAAACATCAAAATATTTACAAGATGCAAAAAGATTGAAAACCTCAAACAAAAAAAGCAATTTTTTGCGATACTGCATATCGGACATATGCTCAGAAAGATGGACTGATAAAATATTTTTTAAAGAATTTCAAGCACAATTCAATGCTTTTTAAAAGAATTCAAGCACTAATGAAAAACTACAGCAGCTTCGCCTTTTTTTTATGTTTCCATCTATGCAACAGTAGTCTTCCTAGTCTCTTTAATCCACAATGCAAGACAGTTTCTATTGTCGCAAAAAATATATAGTAAATTGGTGTATGTATTTTTTTTTCTTTTTTCCCCCCCTAAAATAGATACAATATACTCTTTGCTCCCCCTGCCTCTCCCCCTCCCGAAAAAAGAGGAAAATATGCCTTAAAATAACTCTCCCCCCCTCAAAAAAAATTTCAATGGCGCATTTTGAGCCATGACCCCCCCCCCCCCCCACCCTCCAGGTGGGCACCACTGCATTTGGGAAAACTTTGAAATGACTGGTCTGTCTGACAGGCATAATATTGTTTTACATTTCTAAGCATGAAGTAAAAACTAAAAAACAATCTATAGACGTCATAAAAATTTTATTTCATCCTCATTCATGTATTAAATGAATTAACTTAATATGAATTATTTCTGAAATCTATGCATACTTTTCAATTTAGCATTTTCTTTGAGCAAATCTTTCCAGTTCAAACAATGAACAAACTCATCGTAGCTTATTGCTCCATCTTTATCAATAATATCACATTCCTTGAGCAATTTTTCATACATGTGCTGTGGTACAGAAATCCCAAACTTTTGGCACATCTTCTGCAAGTCTAAAACTGTTATTTTGTTGGCGCCATTCTGGAAATTTAAGAAATAATTATGAATCACTTTATACAAACTAAAACAATGCAATTAATTATTAATAATATCTATTTAAAAAAAAGTCATAGAATCAGAAAAACAATTTACTGGTGAGCACAAATGATGGACCTGATTTCAAAAAATCATTTTCGAAACTACTGTACACGTTCTAATAAGGGATACATTTAAAAAGTAATACACCAAGCTGTTTTTGCACCAATGATCAACGGATGGTAGTAAAATCACAACAACACCAATGTATGGAGTATGTGAGTGACTGTGATTGGCCCTTAATCACACAGTGAACAAGATCTCCCGACCTAGCACAACATGATTTCCTTTTGTGGGGTAATGTCAAAGACGGGGCTGTTAAATATGGGGGTGCTATGGCGCCCAAGCACCCCCCCCCCCCCAAAAAAATGTGAGGGTTCCAGGCACCCCCTCACTGTAAGTAAGCAGAAGTCAAGAGGAGATACAATAAAGAAAAATCTATTTTTTAAATGAGGATGACCTTCAGACGAAAAATCAGTAGCTTCAGAAAGCAGACTGCTTTTTTTTTTTTTTTTTGCATTTTAATGGATTTAATGCCAAGGATCCTCATCTTTCCTGAAATTGACTCTCACTGATTCATACATTTTTTTAAAACTTATTTATATGCTATACTTGTATCTTATGTATTTTTTCCAGTACATGCAAAAAACCCTCGACTAGATAGAACGAATGGCAAGAGATCATCTGCTAGTGGTACCTTCAAAAAAAAAAGTTTATTTCAGCCTTTTTTTAAGCCTCTCTTCTACAGTTAAATTGAACAGAGTTTTCTGTTTTACATAATTTAGGTCCATGGAAAATGGGAAAGACTAAAATAAAAAATAAAGAGTCTTGTATCAACCAATCTGGTACAAAATGCACTCTATAAGAGAATATGAACATATGACAAAAATTCAAAAGTGCATTTGGCCATTCAAGTTAGTCCTTTAAGTAGTAATCTTTTATGCAGATGGATAACGAACTTAATTTGATATTTTTTTTTGCATTTCTGAAAATACTTTACTTTTATACTGTTTCAAGGATACTCGGTGTAAGTCTTTCCTATCCCAAAAAAATATTAATCTAAGATCTTAATGCAATACACCAGATAGCCCGGTTATTGCATCCTGAGACTGCAGTTTAGTTTTCACTAGAACTCTTCGGTCAGGAATAGGGAATAACCGAGCTAAGCTTCAACATGTGCAGTAGTTTTGAAAATATGATTTATTAAAATCTGGTCTGCAATGAAAACAAAAAAAAGGAAAATTTTGATACAGTAACATCCAGGGTTCGAAAATATCATGATATTTTCGAAAATATCAAAAATATCCGATATTTTGATATATATCTGATGTTATTTTGATATCCATCTGATATTTTTAAACCCTTTCAATAGTAACTGCATCCTCAAATCAACAATCCTGTTGTTTATTTTCTTATACTAATATTATAATATCGACTTAAAATTAATATTCCTTTCATTAAATAAAAATACACATTTTATGTAAATATTTACGTACTTTAACCGGTATTTATTGAGTTACCGACAAAAGTATGAGCTGTTTCACTCTTTTTCTTTTTGTTAGCTACTTGTACAAAATTATATAATTCAGAAATAAAAAATATAAGCATATGTCAGTGTATAGTCACAAGACACAATTTCCTTTCTTCTGACCAACTTTCATGTAGGTATTTTATATCTACATTAAAACAGCTACAGCAACACTTTTATAATAATAAAATAAAAAGGAACATTATGTTATTGCATTATATTAATGATATATATCATATACATATTACATTTTGATAATTTTAGTAATAAATTAGTATTTATATGATTAATACATTCAATATTTTTGTACTGCAATTATCGTAGTTTTTATATCATTACAATTTCAAAACGACAAAGAAAGAAGAGAAATTTACTGTATATGAATTGAAAGCAGACGTTAAATCTTCGAAACAACAGTGATTTTTCTTCTTTACCAAATTCCATAAAATTTCTAACAAGTGTCTTTCTTTGCCAAATTTTCTTGCAGGAATTTTTACAGTGTCATTGAGAGGAAAGTCTTTATCTTCATTTATGTAGAGGAATTTTTTTGTGTTTTTTGCAATTGCATCGTCTAGCCTAGCCAGAGAAAATGAAACATGACATTTGATGATGAACTTATCAAGTAGTTAAAGTAATGATGCAACAGAGATCAATTTTGTTTGTCTTTTATCAATGTACTTCTTACATAAATTTCCTTGTTACATTTTTTTTCTTAGAAGTTTCATTTTTAGAATTCAATTTCATAACATGATAATTTTTTTTAATCGCAACCAAAAGTAATGTCGGTGTAAAATTTTATTATATTAAAATATACCAAATTCATATTTTCTCAATTAGAAAAATTAAAGTTGAATATCTTTTTAGCAGACCTTTATCCTTTCTCTAACAGATTGCATTTTCATAAATGCATAACTAACCAGATCAAGAGCAGGGGCGGATCCAGACATTTTTGTAAGGGGGTTCAAGTTTCAATGGCTAGCGTTATGCCTCCTATGTTAAAAAGTACCAGTTAAGTGGGGCTGCCCATCCCTCCAAAGGTCAAGGAGGACGTGCTTATATGCTACAAAGTCCCCTCCCCTTCCGCAATAAGATCAAAACACTCTACAACCCCCTACCCTCCTTTATTTTTCAATGCCATGGATTGTATTCCCTCAAATTTTCTTCAAAAGGCAAATTTTTTTAGGCAGACAGGCTGGTTACGCTACCGTAAGCTTTGAACACATGTTATAACAGTTATAAAATAGTTGGAAAAAGCACACACAACACACCCATGAATTGAAGGTGGAAGAGTGCTCTGAAAAAACGGCGAGCTCATTCAAGATGATTGTTCTTTTGAAAATGAACAAAAAACTCAAAACAGCACTAGCCCAGTAAACAAATCCAGGCAATCCTTTGAATTATGAGGTGCTGAGAGGAAATACCTTACAGAACCAAGAGAAAAAAAGGGTCAACATTGGTTCCATGTATTTTTTTTTTTTGAGGATTAAAAAAAAGTGAAGTTTAATAAACATAACAAAATTCCTGTCACAGGGGGTCAGTTGACCCTTTTTCCCTCCCATGAATCCACTTTTTGGTTAATAGAATATTTTTCCAAAACTGAGATTTCAGACCTTAGGTTCAAAAAGCTTTTTTTGCCAACAAGGAATGTTTTGAAAGAGTAAAAACTCCAACATTAGCGTCGTTGAATGAGGACAATTCTTTAGAATTCCTCAAAAAATTACCAAGAGGACTTAGACAGAAAAAAAAAATCAGAGGTTTCCCTAATTAGTGATGGTAAATGGGGAATGATTTACTAGGCTTTTTTTTCTAAACTCATTGCTTACTACAATATTTTACAGTTTCATATTTTTCATTGTTTAACTGTTTATTTTTTAAATTCATTTTGCTTCACAGTACATATGTAATTTTAGGCCTAATGCACAGCTGAATAATTACAATATCCAGCTACTGCCAATTATCTGGCATATTTGCAGAATGTGCCTAAGGTATGTTGACCGAATACCTGTTGCATCCCTAAAGTTAAGACTAATGAAGACACTAGATAAATTATACTTAGTGATATTAATCTTATTTTTATTTATTTGTTTTTAATTTGTCAAAAAAAAAATTGCATAAACTTTAAAATTTTGAGGTTTTCAGTATCAGGTAAGGAATTTTTCCCTTAAATCTCTTCAGTGTTTTCATCCAGGATATTCTTATTTTTATAATTAAAATCTACAAATAAAATATTTTGCAAAAACATATACTACATGTCAAACAATATTTGGGTTATCAATTATTCAGAAATTCCAAAACACTTTTATATTTAGGTAGGAGCAAAAAAGTATAAGAATAACTTACTGATAAGATAAACTAACTAGCTGGGCTCAGAGCCTGTTGCTGGTCATCACATTTGTATTATTTTCATTTTAGGCTTCATGAATAAATGATATTTCAGTAGATCAGATACTGTTAGCAACACTTGGTTTAATAAGTTCAAAAAGTGGTCTAAAGACTGGAAACTTTTCCTCATAATGTTCCCTATTCCCCACCCCCCTCCCATTCATTTCCATTCCATTCTTTTTTTTATATTGCTCCTGCTGTTTATATTATGTTTTACTCTAGGGATTTTAAGCAAATTTTATTTTTTGGGAACTAAACAGAACTTAATATTAGAGCAAAGACAAATAGCATCATATTCCTTCAAACGATGTATGCAACAGCAACCCGAATCCACAGAAGGTTGGATCCTTATTAACTCAAAAGGGCCTGTGGCTCTCAGTGGCGTATAAATCCAGTGATTTTTTGCAGGGGGGGGGGCCCATAATTTATAGTGGCCTGCATATAGCAACATATTTTTTTTTTCAGCAAGTGTCAAGTTCGGGTTACACTCTTTGAAGTAGGTAAATATTGTGTTACAGTCTAAACCGCAAAAAAAGCAAAACGCTACAAAATGCTAATTATTAGTATTTGATCATTCTATATTGATTTTCTCATTCACAGTCTACTTCTCACCTCTTAAAATTCATTCTTTCACTCATCATTCATTTATAATTTTCAATTTCCAAAATTATTGACTTTTGGATAATACTTCCAGGCACTGGAAGAAATTAATCGATATTGAAAATATTTGCCCGATTGTATGCGCAACAGAACTTCGCACCATGAATCTATTTTTCCCCCCCTCTAAATTCCAATTGTTTGCTCCATCCTATTGTGTATATGTTACCGTTAAAGTATGTAATCGGTTATTTTATATGATGCCTAGTTATTTCATGGAGTAACTGATCCTGTACATTAAAGTGTAAAACTCTTATATTTCATGGTTTACCTAGTTATTTCATAGAATAACCATCTGCAGCCCGTTAAAGTGTAAAATAATCTATATCATACATGACAAATACATTTACCTTCCACCCCTACTGCATTTATGAACTATTCCAGGCCATAGGGAGAGAACTTGTTTAGAGTGTTGGCACTAGTTCATTCCAGTAAATGGATTGCTTACGGGGCATTCCAAGGTATTTTTGACATTTATGTAGAGTCCGTAACGTGACCTTTTTTGCCATAACTTTTTAGTTTACTGTTTGATTAGCATATTATTTTATTTTGATCTTTTCCTACCAACACACCAGCTCAAATTAAAATAATTTGCAAATCAAACGGTAAATTAAAAAGTTATGGCAAAAAAAAGGTCACGTTACGGACTCTACATATTTTTAAAAATACCTTAGAATGCCCCTTACACGTACATTGCCATAAATACCATTTCCATTAATACCATTTATACACTGCATAAATTAGATAAATTGCTTCTTTTTCATTTTAATTGTCTCTCGTTAGTTAATTTACACAGGGCCGGATTTAGGGGAGAGCAAGCAGAGCTACTGCCCCGAGGCCTCCACAACAAAGGGGCCCCCACAATAAAATTTTTACAAAATATCCTAACTTTCACGGGTCGAAAATATCGGATATATACATATATATCAAAATATTCGGATATAAATCAAAGTATCGGATATTTTCGAAAATATAATGATATTTTCGAAACCTGATTAGGGACATCCACTCCTTCGTTGCCCCAAGGCCTCCACACTTCCAAATCCGGCCCTTAATTTACAAAATACCTAGTTATTTCATAGAATGACTAGTTAAAATGTTAAATTAATAACATATTACACACTTTAATGGACACGATCAGTTATTTCATGGAATAACTAGGTATTCTATAAAATAACTGCATTATATACTTTAACGGTAACATATGCAATTTATTTTGTAAGTTAGTGTGTCACGTACAACATTTTTTCATTCACATTTCAACTAATGCTTGGGAGCAAAAACTATGAAAACTAAACATATACTTACACATCAAATTTATCTGAATATGTCTTCTGGATTCTACATGAAGGCACAATGGAAGATTTTGAATGGTCGGAACTCATCGAAAAAATTTCTCTCATTTGCTCACCAGAAGTATCGGGTATTTCTGAATTCAGTCCAGCAGGATTTATCCTATCATTGGAACTTTAAAGCAAAAGCATTTATTAGGGTTTTACTTTTAGCTTTAGAGGGTAAAATTTTTGACAAACACACAATAGTTACAATAAGTGTAGTTCAAGAAATGCAACACAAGGAAAACAGTATCTCTAAGCAGTGATGTTCCCATCAATTTTTCTGAGGGTATACTCATAGTAATTCATGACGCACAATATTTGTATGCGATCATATGCATAATATGTCACAATATGAAATTTTTTGAAGCTTGAGAATCTATGCTATATGTCTAAAAAATGTTGGAGAGTATACGGCGTATATCGAGTATACCCTATGGGAACACTCCCGTCTCTAAGCAGTGGTGGCAATTTGGGGGTGGGGGTCAACCCCCCACCCCTGCTTTTTATGAGTCATTTATTTGTTTTCTAATTTGTGAACAAAAACTAAAAAATTAATTAAAAAAAAAAGCAGAAATGTCAAAATTTCAGAACATAATTATTTGTTTTACTTTGTATATCTGTTTAGGAAACATTATTTAGCAAAGCAGTGACTTTTAGCTTAGATATTAGCAATTCAATTGTTTTACTTAAAAACGAGACATATTTGTTCAATAAAATTATTACCAAGTGTTTGTGACCAGTGATGTTCCCATCAATTTTTCTGAGTTTATACTCCCCGTAATCCATTACACACAATATGTGTATGCAAAATATGTCATAATATGAAAATTTTTAAAGCTTTAGGGCATACGCTATATGTCTAAAAAACATTTGAGAGCATACGGCGTATATGGAGTATATCCTATGGCAGTGTTTCTCAACTTGTTTTACTTTGCGGCACACTTAAGAAATTTCTAGATCAACGGGCACACTAAACTTCGCAATGGTAATATAGAAATGTTTTTATCATTCACTGGTAAAAAGATGGGGGGGGGCTTTTTTCATATGAATAAAACAATTATAACTAACGTAGTGTATTTAAACTTATTTAGAAAGTAGAAATATTTCGAATATATTGAGGTTGATAATGAACAACAAAACTACCTATATCAGACTTTACAGAAAATTATGTTTCATATGTTTCAAAGCATTTCTGTCAAACATGTCATTAAAGTGCACACTGCAGTTAAATGATTTAAGTAATGTTTTAAGAAAGAAGCAAGCAAGAAATTTTAACTAAATACCTAACTTCCGTTTGACATTAATGAAACACTTGAACCTGCCTTGAGGAGCAGAGATGTTTGATATTCAGCTCTATGCTGGAAAGAGCTACACGAAGTTCTTCATCCAGGCTCTTTAGAGATGATCTCTTGCTGTTTTTACTTTCTTCTACATCTAATATATATAAGAAAGTATTGGATTCGTGCAAATTTTCGAATTTCGAAGGATTCGAACGTTTTGAGGTGTGCCGAGTCCATTTCGACTATTTTTGGAAAATGTCTGTGTGTGTGTATGTGTGTCACGTCTGTGTGTGACCAGTTTTTTGTGGCCACTCTACAGCAAAAACTGCCGCATGAAATCGAACGAAATTTGGTACACATATGTGCCCCTATGTGAACTTGTGCCCATTGGTTTTTGGTGCGAATTCTTCCAAGGGGGGTGGAGCAATGGGACGTTTTTTGAGTTACGCGTGCTTGCTATTCCTCAGGAAGTAACTGGCGGAATCAAACAAAATTTGGTCCATATGTTGCCCCTAACAGGAGCAGGTGCTGATTCAATTTTGGTGTCAATAGCTCAAACGGGGGTTGAGTTATAGAACGTTTTTTGTCGTCAATTGTGACTGCTGTATCTCAAGAAATAACGAACAGAATCAAACAAAAATTTGACAAGTAGCCCTTAGTGGGTATAAGAGCCGATTTTATTTTGGTGTCAACAGCTAAAAAGGGGGTAGCGCAATCGCCCGTTCTTTTTTTCCATTGTGAGTGTCCTATCTCAAGAAGTAATGCTACGTTCTGGTTGAAATTTGGAATATATGTGAATCCATACGTAAACAGGCTTTGGTTCAATTTTGACTCCAATCGCTAAAAGAGGTGTTGATTTTTTTTTTTTTTTTTGCGAATAAAAATAGTTTTATTAATGCAACAATAAGAAAGATAAATCATAATAGATTGTCGTCTGCGTATTTCTCGTGATTTTAATTGCATGGAAATGATCGGAAATATTATCTCAATGATTTAAAATTTTTAACTGTTGCCATCTTATGTTTGTTAATAAATAAAATATTTGTAATTAATTCAAGTAAGGCTTTTAAAGTAACTTTCAATTTTCGCTCTTTGTTTTGTTTTTACAATAATTCAGACATTGGGATGGTCGTCAAGTTTTTGCATGTGTAATTTTGTTTTTGTTAGGAATATTGCTTCCTCGTCAAGCATGGGTAGGGATCAGAAAAGGAAAAATATAGAAGAAAGTTTTGTGATGGCCACAACATACTAGTTTATAAGTGTGAGGGCTGAGAAGCTGAGTTCGCAAACATATGTAATTGAAAGTGGTACAGCACATCAATAACAAGACAAGAGATGGTGAGACACTCATTTTGAACCAGCAACCAAAATTCGTCCAGAAGCACTTCGCTCAACTTAAGTTTAAAAATACGGTCGCTCTTCAGGTCCATAAATTCTTCTTGTGCCTTCAAAGAAAGGTCTTTAACCGATGCATCCGCAGAGGAAGAGAATGGATCGCGAATCCAGTCATACTGTTATATGCCAGTATTTTTGAAATAGTGCTTAAACTTGTCCTGAAATAAGACTTACTGATCTGCCACCCCATTCGGCATCTTTTTTTCATTGCCATTTTCTTCATACCATGTTGACAATCCATTTGAACATGTCCAGTGAGCCTTGATCTACTTCCCCTCTCCACAGCGGAATTTTTTATTTGAACCGGTTTAGCTTGTCCATACATGTAACCCAAATTTTCTCCTTGCCTTTTCCAATTCAACTGGCTAGTTTTGCCAGCCAATATTTGTCTTGCAACTAACTGGCGTACTGCATTTCGTTTTTAAAATAAAAAAACTGTCGTACCTCGTCCCTCAATTCAAAAATTGTGTGTACTACCTTACCACATGAAAGTCAGCGAATCTCGGTATGAAGAAGTAGGGAGTGGAGATCTGCCCCCCCCCCTTTTTCTTCACAAAGTACGGAGAAAAGGTGAGAATTAAACGGCCTTGATTTTATGAAATTCACTATTTTCACGATTTCAGCCAAAGCTGACTTTAGCTCATCTGTTAAGTTCTTTGCCATTAGAGCTTCACGATAGAAGAAACAGTGTATGGTTTTAATTTCTAGTTTGCTAAGTCTGAGAATCGAGCTTTGATAAACTATGATAAAATGAAATTAGTATCGGAACTGGAAAAGAGGAAAACAAAAGCTAAAGCTGGGGCTGAAATTCTGGGCGGGAGGGCACGATCCCTGCCTGGGGGAGGGGGCGATACTCTCGTTTGCGAAAGATTTAGAAAAACTTCTGTATAATTAGTTAGAAATTAGAGTCCGTTTTCAAAAACTGTAATAGGATCACAAGAAGTTTAAAAGAGGTTGTCAAATGTCTAATTGACAAGATGAATTGAGAAGTTATACAGACCAATACAAAAGCTATTCGGTCGTAACTTTAAAACAAAATACATCAAAGCTCTTTCCTTTCATAAAACTACGAAAATACCGCGGCACACCGGGTTCCTTGTCACGGTGCACTAGTGTGTTGCGGCACACCTGTTGCAAAGCCCTGTCCTATGGGAACACTACTGTTTGTGACATCTCAAAACACTTCGGAGTAAATAATGTAAGTCTAATTCATGTCTAAGTATTTCTTCAGGGAAAGTTATTGCGTACAAAATTCATCAAAATCTTAATACAAATGCGAGTTAAGCTACTAGACTTGCATCAATAACCATTCATCTGCTCCCTAAACCAGCCCTACCAAAATCTTGTACTTTTTTCTCTCTCTACCTCTCTTTCTTTGCTGCCGCTAAAATTCATTTGGCTTTTAGTTGTCTTTTTTTTACCCTTCCCCTTTTTCAGTCCTAATTGCCATTTGTCTCTGGGGGGGGGGGGGGGTAGTGATACTTTACGCAATTTGTGCTTGTAGTTGTGCCATAATTATTAGTTAGCAAATTACATGTCGGTAAAGAAATGAATTATAATTACCACTTTATGCACATTGGCATATAAACGGCTATTTATCATATTGATTTGCTTTTGATTCATTTTATTCTTCATTTATTTTAAATTAATAATTATTATTGTGGGAATTCCAGAACGGAATGCAGGAATTTTTGAACGCAAAAATAATGTGTTTTTCCACCACAGAGGTTCTCATTTCAACTCCAACTGTTTTGTGGGCTTTGTAATAACCTTTACTAATTTCACTTTTCCTCCGACTTTCATTTTTCACAAGGTAAAATCTTAAGGTGAAAACAAATCTCCAATATCTCTTTAAAAAAATTCGATAAATGGAAATTTTTGCAAGATATAGAAACAGTTTTACCATACAATGAACATGTAGAAAATTTGCTAGAAGTTTGATACATAGAAAATTTTGAGCAGTGGAAGTTTGAGGCATGGAGGTTAGACTGTAGCACCAGAAGAAACCTATTCAATTATGAACTTTTTTTTCAAAATGCAATTTACTTACAGTTATCTTTAACTAACTTACTTGGAAAATGGTACAAATGCTGTTGAATAAACCGACTGATGAGGCCCATGTACAAATGGATACATCAAATCAGAAGCAAAATTACCTATTACACAAAAAGATGAAAGTAATATTTCATTATGCATGTCACATTTGCTACATGCTTATTTCAAAACTTAATCTGAAAACAAGGATAGATTCAGAACTCCCCCAAGGGGTAGGGGGATCGCGTTCTAATATTTACCCTGTATCATAGATGACTGGTGCACCAAAAAACAGGGGAAAGGGTCAAAAGAGGGAAGGGGAAGGGTGTAAAAAATATATGTTTCTATAGTATTGAATTTTAACATTACTGATTGAATGACTTCTAAAAAATGTGTATTTAGGTCCATTATTTCAAATTTCTCCTGGAGCTTAAAGCAGTATGAGTCGCAGGTTGGATCACACTGCTATAAGCAAACAGAGCCAAACATTTTTTCTTTCATGAAAGTATATGTTACAGATTAATCTACCACTAGTTGTAACTTAGATGTAATTCTATGCAGTTCTATCAGACATATACAAAATTTCAAGCACGTAGATTTAATAGTTTTTGAGAAATGAGAGAGTCAAAGGTAGCTTGAAATGGTTCATGTAACATACACGCTGGCAGATGCATCGCCTTATTTTCTGAACTTGGCTGACACACTGCCATGTGTCTAAATTTGGCTCTTAAGTACATGATTTTTTTATTTTTCATGCTGAAGAGAATGGGGAAGAGCAAATTCTATCGAGTTTTAGTTGGTGAAAATACTATCTAAAAAGGTAAAAGTGCTGAAAACCCAGTTTACCTGGGGTAGATATCTATCCCAAGGGTAAAGTGATGGTTATAATCAGTGGTGCTCAACCTTTTTCAACCCAAGAGCGGCCTCTCATATTAGAATTATTTTTCTGGGCCAGAACATGTATTAAATTTTACAATATTTGCATTTTCTCTAAATAAAGTGGAAAAATTGTGAAAAAGGAAGGAACATTTAAAACCAATAATTGAATTGCTTATTTCAAAAACCAGTCCAACACCTGAACTACTTACTGATTTTAGGAAAACATTTGTATCACTATATCAAATTATTCAATGAAGATTGCAACATTATTTATTGAAGGAAATATGTCTAAATATCCATTCCTTTCAGTTTAAAAGATAGTAATTGTTGTAGAAAAAAATTAATATGAAGGTAAAAATGCTTTGCAAAATTTTAGGAGTTTGTCTCTTGAGTGGTTTTTAAAAATGAATGGTTCAATTATTGCTACCACTACTAGATGCTTCTTTTATTAATTGCATCTGCTTTTCAGAAACTAATTTCTGAATATTTGGATCAAAATTTGTAATATCTCGTTAATTGTGTTTTTCGATTTGTAGCATTTAAACGGAACAACAAGCCACATCGATCAAGCTCGCGGTCTGGATGTGGCCCATGGGTTTTAGGTTAGGCATATTGCTTTTTTCAATGGTTGTAATTTTTCATATGAATTGAATTACTCTTGTTGCTGCTTACTCAACTGTGCTATATTTCTTCTGCCCAGTTGTAAAAAAATATTTGTGGGAATTCAGTTCATGGGTTAAAAAGTTGGCTTACATTGAAGGGATAGTATGGAAAAGAATGTACCTCTTACAGTTAAAGAATTATTAAAATATAAAAAGCGTCATTTTTTTACACTGACTGACTCATTCACTCATCAAAATGTTTACGAACATCCAAGTGCCTCACATACTTGAAATTTGGCACAAAGATAGATTTTCATGCACATGTAAAGGAAAAAAATCTAAAAAGTCAAAAAACTACATTAACTCTCTGGTGGTTTTGTACATCTTATCACGCCCTACCAAGCCAGTTTCAAAAGCATTTTGCAGTTATTTTTCTGATGCTAAATGCTTGCTGTCAAACAGTCCAAGGCACAGGGCAATAGCTCGGCATTGGTAGAAGGTAGGGCTCTTTATTAACTTGGCAGGTTACTCAAAAAAATATTTTCAAAGGGAAGAACTTCAATCATGCACCTTACTCATGACCCAGGACCGCCAGAGGGTTAATACAGCAAAAAACTAACGCTATTTTTTATTAGCATCATGGTGTGATCACTTCACAGCACATTTTCAAAATGTTTCACCAAATAAATCAAAATAACAAAGCACTGCTTTTTAAACATTGCCAACACAAGATTGTTGTAGTTTAAAATTTAATGTTTAACTTTTATACAGAATGGGGCTTTAAACAATACTTAAAGTTTCACTAAAATAAAAAATGATCCATCAAGTAATTATATTTGCAAATCTACAGCTTGAATTCGCCACATTGCTGCCATTCAAGAATTTAGCCAAAGAGTTAAAACATTATACACCTTCTTTGGGGTAAAACGTAGGCTTCAGACATTTGTGACGTAAATGTAATTTCAAAGGAATAAAAAAAGAAAAAAAAACAAATGCACATTTTACCATCTACGTTACGATAATACCCCAGAAAATGTAGAAATTGCAGGCAGATTTTGAGGACTATGAGTCTTTGCAATTTTTCCAATTGTCGTCAAATTTGTGGACACCAAAGACTAAAAAAGCTAAGGTATTTCTGACCATGCTGATAGTGGCAGAAACAGATAATTATGGCCCAAAATTCGCGATTGCGCCAAGAGCCCAGTTACTGACATATCTTCAAAACTACTAGTAAAAAAAAAACAGTGCACCATAAAAGCAGAGAAAAAAGGGAAAAATATATTTATACACACTTTTACATTTAATTATCTGAATTAGAACATAACCTTTGATTTAGCTTTTTAAAAATTAATAATAGCCCAACAAAACATAAATGTGAGAAAAGAGTCAAGTTCGGTCGAAATGATGCTCGGGGTAGACAGTGTCAGCGACAAAAGAGTTCAGATTTAAACGGGTACCATGTTCCATAGCAGTTCCTCATAGATGTTGGATTTTCCTATGTTCTTCAATTCATTTTGAAAACAATTTTTTATTTTCTTTATTGGATTTAAAACTTGCCAAGTTACTTAATAATTAATAATTCGAATAGTCAAATGTTTTTTAAAAAGTTTACTGATGACCAAAACTTGCCACTAGTTTAAAATCCATCATCAAAGAAAGTAAAAAATTGTTTTCGAAATGAATTGAAGAACATGGGGAAATCCAACATCAATGAGGAACTGCTATGGAACTTGGCACCCGTTTAGATCTGAACTCATTTGTCAGCGACACCTACCCCAAACATCATCTCGACCGAACTTGGTTCTTTTTTCCCCCATTTATGTTTTATATAAATATAAATGACGACCAGCAACAGGCTCTGGGCCCAGAGCTTGGGATTACAATAGAAGACCGTTATAACGCACATTTGGGACCACAGCTTTTGCATTATACAGGATTTTGCGTTATATAGATCATTTCACAAATTTTGAAACTAACATTCAGAATATATCTATATATTAGCACTTCAGAATGAGTTTTATCTGCAATGAGTATTAAAGCACCAATATTACAATTAGTTAATAAAATATGACAACCTATATAAAGTACAAATTCAGAATGAAAAAAAGTTAAAAAACCAGCATACCAGCAAAACCTGCTGGTTTTTTAACCTTTTTTCATTCTGAATTTGTACTTTATATACGTTGTCATATTTTATTCACTATGCAGTACAAAGTTTTCGACTACTTTTTATGTATTACAATTAGTTATTCGCAAATAAATATGTTTCACAATCAAAAGAAAGTGCATTATCCTGCAATTCTGCTAGTTTCATGGTTTGCATAAACGCTGCATTTTCAAGAGCATTCTGGTATTTTCTGTTTATTATGATTACTAATTCTAAATTTAAAAGCTTTGAATTAAGATGGGAAGATGAAATACTTTCAAAATTTAATTTCCCTAACAATTTTTATTTTTGCAAAGCAAAAGAGAGGGATTTTTAAGCTTCAAAACCAATTGTTTACTTCTGAAAAGTTGTGCGGTTTATAGAGAATTGCGTTATATAGGTCGGTGTTATAACGGTCTTCTACTGTATAGTTTACAGAAAGATTTTATGAGCAAAAAACCAAAGAGTTATGTATTTCTCTCAGTTTGTACTTTACAGGCTAAAAAAAGTGGGTTTGTAGTTCTATGAACAATATACAAAAACATTTTTAGAGTAAAAGGGAAGTAAAAAATCAAGACTCAAAATTAGAGATTATGGTTATTAAATGTTTAGGCAAAACATTTTCATTTTAGATATAATTTCAAGACTACAATGCTTTTTATCTTGAGCAAGTTTTCAAAACGTCTACACAATTTTTTTAATTTAAATTTACCTTTGTTACTAGCAATTTCAAATCTCAATTCAGAAGTTTTAGCAGGTATGTTAAATACAGGAGCTTTGCCGAGCGGTGCCATTTTATTGGATAAGTAACTACTTTCCCTGCATTTCATAGACTGTTTATCAAATTTGTTCAAAATCAATGGATTTATTAATCTTGAAACCTGAAAATAAAAAAGAGAAGAGATAATCTATGTTTCAATAACAAACAATTTTACTAAATACAGTTCGAAAAGCACTTGGTATGGATTTGTTTAAGATGCACTATTCAATCAAGGAAGATAAGAAGCCATGCCACATGCAAAACATCAATAGCTTGGCTATGACATACAGAGAGATTGCAGTTTATCCTTGTTATGGACTTATCAGCCTGGAACAGTCGCTAAACAAACTGGAGGCAGCTGTCCAGGCAAGAAATTTGGATTTTAGAAACGTATTGTAATTATGCATTTTGGTATGTATTCACAAAACGAAATTAATTTAATACAAACTCTTTGCTTTAAAAAATTTTGAAATGACGGGCCTGTAGGTGTTTTCCTCATTCTCACTGAGATTACTTTAAAATCGGTGGCTAAAATTAATTTCCGACACAAGCAAGAGTCTGCAAGCAACGGTGCGGATCAATTGGCAAAAGTAAGATAACAGTTTTGGCAAAGAGCAGCAAGTCCTTCTTTGCTCCAGGCTATACATATTAAGCCTATTAAGTCTGGCATCATAATCTAAATCTGAAAGTCTGCTTACTAGTCTAGTTCCCCTTCCTTGAACCCTTTCCAATACAAATATCTTTCCTCGGATAGGGCAACCAAAACTGCACAGCATACTCCAAATGGGATTTTACCAAACTCCTATATAAAGGCAGAAGAACCTTCTTAGATAGAACCTTAAGATCATAAAAATTCTGAGGGAGATGGGGACCACTAAAACTGATGTTGTGTTTTCTTGCAGCTTCCATCATGGTTTCATTTTTAAAAAATGTCAACAACAAAGTTACTTTTTGTAATGGTCATTTTAAGATCCAAAAGATTTTGTAGGAAAATCATTCTCTTCTTGAGTCTGCCTTCATCTTTTAGGCACATAAAAATGCAGTTCAGTGTAAGATTCTCATTCCTATATTAAATTCATTTAATATAGGAATGAGAATAAATATGAATATTTAAATTCATATTTCTATTCCTGTCTATATTAAATTCAATTTATAAGTTTTTGTCCACAATACTTTTGAAAAATCAATAATCAAGTTTCATGACGGAAGAATATTTTCACATTTAAATACAAAATCACATTTTCTAAGTATTCAAATCAAAGAGTTAAAAATTAGCAGAAAAAATTTGACCGCAAAACACATATAAAATTATAAAAACAATTCTTCGAAATTCTCTTTAAAAAAAACCATACACACCACATATACAAATTTTAGATGTTAATATGCTCGATTGAATTTCATCTACACCCACTCCTTCATTTTCGAAAAAAAAAAGCAATATTTTTGCACAATTTGTAACGATATCATTTCACTGGCTGAATTTATGTGAGAAATACCGCGTAAGAAATTGAATTCAAAGAACACATTATAAACGAATAAAAAAAAGTAACTGTTAAATATCGGAAGGGGGGAGGGAATATTCGATAAAGGTGCTATTCATGGTGCTATTTCAAATATAGGCGAGGAAAATATGCATAAGCATTAAAATGCCAAACGTGATAATAAATTTTCCTTTGTCCTACGAAGCTTTGTAACAACGATAAAGTGAATACAGCAAGAAACAAAAAACAACATTAATTACTTCTGAACTGTAATGCTGTTTCTCCATAAATATGTTAGTTAAAATAGTATAACGTTTAAAAATAATTTACGAAACTTATTTGATAACCAGCTGCAACATTTATTTTAAATTCTTTCTAAATCATCAATCTTAAATATCGAGTTTCGAAACTTCAGTTTGAAATAACCGCTAAAAATTCAAGAAATTACTTCACGCGCAATAATTTTCAAAACCTTGCATCTCGTTTAGTAGCTTTTGATACAAATATTTATGTAACACAATTTACCATTAAATAATAATTTGCATGACACTTCTACAATAAAAACACAGCTGATTTCTGTAGCGCCGCAGAAAATACAGAAATATAGTGCGCATTTTTTTAATTATCTCTTGCAGTGAAAAGTAAGTAAACTTTCAATAATAACCTATTAGAAAAAATATTAAATAAGCTGAATTACATAAAAGGAAGCATTATACTTATACAAGGATTTTATAAATGTATATATTGCTTTATAATGCTGGCGTAATGGCGGAGTCAGAATTACGATTTCATGTAATGTGGTATTATTGAGCTGAGGGTGGTTCATGTCTAAACTCTCAGCTTACGACTTTCCTGCAAATGACGTAGATTATATATGTGAAAAAATTCATTAAACAGACTTTGGATACGTTTTTATAACATCTGAAAGTGTATTTTTGGATTTAAAAGCTTGTGCGTTGTTTAATACTTCTTCCTAGTCCTATAATACAGGTTAGTAAATTCATTTCATGTACCACCTTACTGGATTAGGGTTAAACCACATTTTAAATGTATTTTAACATTCATTTTCTTTCTTTACCTTGAAATTCCTAAACTTACAGCAATGAAATTTTAAATTTGTCCCGATCGAAGTGTGTAAATAATGTGTAAACTCATGAATGTGCAATTCTGTGTTACTACGCGTTAAATACCTCCTTCATTAAGCCTAATATTTATTAATTTGATTTTTTTTTTAAATGCAGTGAATCACAAATAAATTTCTTGTGGTAACTCTTAGTCTGAATATTCTCGTATATTCGAAATTAGCCTGAATTATATTGTTCCAGCTAATTGAATTACTGGGTGATTCAAAATTTGCTGCTCTACATTCAGTCACAATTTGAAGTTTTGCATGTTAAAAACTGCTGATGTGGTAAATTTTGCCCATGAAAATTTTCAATTAACCTGATGTCTAAATTTCGCTAAATTATTTGGACCTTACCAAAGTCCGAACTTACAGGTACACAGTGTTTCGCAATATTAGGGCCTTTAAACGTCTGAAATTCGTAGCTCTAGAAACAAACCAGTTGTGTTTTTAAAGTTGCAATTGAAATTGATTATCCTGTTTGAAAAAACACATTTCAGTTATTCGGTATGTGATGTAGCAGTTGCATAATTTAATATTTTTTACTGTTGGCTTTGCTAGGGTTGTATGAATTGTGGACGACATTAATTGTATCACGACAAGTATCAAATATAAATTTGCAAAGCTCTAATGCAAAAAATTTCCTTTTGATTGCATTTCATGTTAAAAGTATTGAACAAAAATGCATTCATGAGTTTAATAATACTGTAATTTTTCTCTTTCATGAACTAAACACGAGTTTTCTGATACATTAAGCTTGTATACTTGCAGATATTTATTTTGTCATGAACCTAAACCAGCCCGTTTTTAAATGTAAATAAATATTTGCATGCATGCATGTATTGAACATTAATTCATAACAAATATGATCTCCTTTCTCCCTTGTAAGATTTATAGGTCATAGTCAGTGAGCTGTTACTTTTTGGTTCCACTCATTGAACAGCTCTGTTTCTAAAGATAGCTAATAATAAAGTCATGACGCATTTATGTTAGGCTGTAATGTTTTCCACCTGAGTATTTTCTATTAATCATTGGTGTAGTGGGAATGAGCTAAACTGTAATATGGAGGTCCGTCATTTGGGCAATCAGGGGGCCAATTGCCCCCTGTATCTTGGAAAATAGAAATAATATTTTAGCATGTTGTCTTTTCTCTATAATATGTACCAAGGTAGTAATTTTGTCGCCTGCTTGGTAATATAGTATGCTTGGAATCTATATTTTTCCTCTTTTGAAAAATCCATATATTTTCCATATATATTTTTTTTTTTTTTGTCTACAGTAACCGCCACCTATAAAATCATTGGATTATAAAATCAGCCGCTTTTTTAAATCAAATCTAGAAGTACACACTCATTACAATAGGAAAACATATTAAAGTCATCCTTTAACAAAATCATTATGGCTGGTTTGTGAAATGAAGCTTTTAAAGCCTATAAGTTGAAAATTGAAAAAAGCCAATTATTAAAATGTAACATTGAACTTTAATTTATTTTATGACAGTTAAATACCTCAACATTAACATGTTGCAATATTATAATGTTTTAAACATTGCAACAGACATAATAAATTCTAAAGTTGCGTTGCACCAAAAGAAATCGATCTCGGAAGATAAGGAAACCGCCGCGCCAAATTTGCCCTCCTCGATTGATGTCAAGAAAGTGCTTGATGTCTAAAGATGCACTTTAGAACAAAGAAGAGGTAATTTTGAATTCTATAACAACTTTTACAAACTTTCAAGCGATGTCTCATCTTAATTTTCAAATTCTGTTTATCAAAAATAAATGGGGCAAACTTTATAAGACTGTGTAAATGAAAAAATATACCTATGTTTGTTTAAAGTATCAATTGTGTTTTAAAACACTTAATACAATATAAATGTAGTAATTCATCTTTTTAGAGTATTTAAACTTTGAAACCTCTTTTTTGTTTAAGCTTATGCTGGTTTATAAAATCAGTCGCTTTATAAAATCACATGTCCTCGAGACTAATAATGATTTTGATAGGCGACGGGCACTGTATTTGCACAAATGAATTATAGTCCTATGCTTATCCTCAGTATCAGAGCGGGATCTGGGAGGGAGGTATTTACCCTATTTCAGTGGGTGGAGTTGCATTGAAACTTGCCATAAAAACTAAAACAAAGAATGGTAAAGGCGGCAGTTTAAAAATTTGCTGCTGCTTAAGGAAAATAACAGATAGTGCTCTGAAGCATTAGTAGGCCCTTGTATATGGCATGCACTATATGAAAGCAAAAGTGGAATTCAAAATTTTATCAAGAGCAGAGATTGGAGCGATCGTAGAAACACTAGGAGGTTTAGGAAAGTTTCGAAATTTCATTCGTATAATAATTCATTCAGAAATCTATAATATTTAATTTCAGTATCCCACATGAAAACGCTAACTTTGATAGTGCAAGCTGTAAGATAATTTAATTTTTCTCTGCAATCAAAGTATTCTCTACTTTTCTCCATAAAACTAAATGTATACACACAGAACGTAAGTATATCAATGATATCATTTAGTAAATCAAAATTCCTTGCTGTTTAAGAGTGTCATGTGTCAAATAGTAAAATGCTAAACTGCAGCCTAAATTTCATTTTTGTTTGAATTATTTTAAGTTTTAAAAATGCATATAACTGATATAACATCTCCAGTTAATATTTCTGGTATAGTTAATGTAATATGGAATTGTAGACAAATGCCAACACATCAGTGCTCGTCTCTAAAGCCTGATAATATAGACTAATACCGTTCTCAGAAAATTTTCAAAGTTTGCTGACAGTTTTGACATTTTTTCAGCAAATTTTTGTTTTATCAAAATTATTAGCAAGAGACAGGTGTCTGTTGTCAATTCTCATAAGCTAGTATGTGCCAGCTCAAGTTTAGTGGCAAAAGTGATGAGGATCTAGATCTCTTTCACGACTGCCAAAAAAGTCAATAGTTACAAACAGTAAACAAAGTAAAAACATCGGATAGAAAGCTCCAGCTCTCAATGCTGAGTTTTACTGAGTATACATCAGTAAAAACTAGCATTACAAATAAAAACTAGTATGTTGTGGCCATCACGAAACTTTCTTCTATATTTTTCTTTTTTTTTTTCTGATCCCTCCCCATGCTTGACGAGGAAGCAATATTCCCAACAAAAAGAGAATTACACATGCAAAAACTTGATGACCATCCCAATGTCTGAATTATTGCAAAAGCAAAGCAAAGAGCGAAAATTGAAAGTTATTTTAAAAGCCTTGCTTGAATTAATTACAAATATTTTATTTGTTAACAAACATAAGATGGCAACAGTTAAAAATTTTAAATCATTGAGATAATATTTCCGATCATTTCCATACAATTAAAATCACGAGAAATATGCAGACGACAATCTATTACGATTTATCTTTCTTATTGTTGCATTAATAAAGCTATTTTTATTCGCTGAAAAAATTATGATAATAAAAATAAATCAGCACCTCTTGGCGCGATTGGCGCCAAAATTGAACCAAAGCCTGTTTACATATGGATTCACATATATTCCTAATTTCAACCAGAACGTAGCATTACTTCTTGAGATAGGGCACTCACAATGGAAAAAAAGAACGGGCGATTGCGCTACCCCCTTTTTAGCTGTTGACACCAAAATAAAATCCGCTTTTATACCCACTAAAGGCTACTTGCCGATAAATTTTTCTTTCATTCCGTTCATTATTTCTTGAGATACAGCAGTCACAATTGACGACAAAAAAACGTTCTATAGCTCAACCCCCGTTTGAGTTATTGACACCAAAATTGAATCAGCACCTGTTCCTGTTAATGGCAACATATGGACCAAATTTTGTTTGATTCCGCCAGTTACTTCCTGAGGAATAGTAAGCACACGTAACTCAAAAAACGTCCCATTGCTCCACCCCCCTTGGAGGAATTCGCGCCAAAAACCAATGGGCACAAGTTCACATACGGGCACATATGTGTACCAAATTTCGTTTGATTTCATGCGGTAGTTTTTGCTGTAGAGCGGCCACAAAAAACTGGTCACACACAGACGTGACACACACACACATACATACATACATACACACACACACACACATACATACACACACACATACATACATACACACACACACACAGACAGACATTTTCCAAAAATAGTCGAAATGAACTCAGCACACCTCAAAACGTTCGAATCCTTCGAAATTCGAAAATTTGCACGAATCCAATACTTTCTTCTATATATTAGATATAGAAGAAAGTAAAAAGCTAAAGACAATTCGTCAAATAATAGTCAAAAGGGGAAATTATCACCTCAAAACAAAAACAAAATTTTATTTAGTCACAATTCAGAAAAAAGTGGCAACCTTCTCAATGGTTTTATTCATTCTAATTTAAAATGAGATCGCACAAACGATAATTTTCCGATGTGAAAATGCTGTTCCGTTTTAGGCTTTAAAATGCTTTTTATTTTTTTCCTGAAAATTAAGTCTCGTTTTTTTTCTTTAATTCAAAGGTTTAAAACAATTCTAGTGGTATTTTTCATCTTCTTTTGGGTGGGACCTGAATGAAGAAAATCGGATAATTATTTCGGGTAGAAAGAGCCATTTAATGCCATTTTAGGGCCCTAAAATTAAAACTTGAACGGTTCAGTACTTTTTTGGCATTTCGAAACCCTCCAAAGTTTTATCTCGGGTGACCAAGTACCTCACTGCTAAATTTGGTTAAGATCCGACGTTAACTGGATTTCAATTGGGAACATACATATACTCGTTATTTTATTTGTATGGATTACAAGCATCGGGCATTGACCAATTTGTGTTTGATCAGGATGGAACGTGTTAAGTAGTTAAAAGGGAGTCCCTAAAACAAAACTTTTGTAGAGGAAAGAATTGTGGGTGATTGATTGTAAGAGAAATAAAATAAATTATACTAGTCGACCCGTGCGGAACTCCGCACTGTGCTTCGAATCGTTTCATAAGGCATTTCGCTCTTTAAGAATTTCAAAGGAAGAACATTATGAAGAAGAACCGAAAAAAAAGTAAGCCCAAAAGAGAAGGCATGTATTTTAAAGACATCAGTAACAAAACCTCCTTAAATACAACGTTGTGATAATTTAATCATCGCTCACATTTTGGTCGTACATATTTTCAATTCAAACATAAATATCATTAAAAGTGTGGCTGAGTAGTGACTCATGAAAAAGCAATAATTGTGCATGTAAAAAAACAGGTTGTGGCAAATACAGTCCTGCCCATGTGAGCATCTGACGGGAAAAAAAAGAAATATTGAAGAGATATTTATTGGCACGGATTCGAATTGGCGCCATTCTGATTAACAGCCCGACACCCCAACGAACGTAGCAATTGCGCCTTCCATTTCGAAAGCTATTCATTGAAGGAATGCGTAGTAAAAAATAGCAAAAAAGCTTTTTGCCAAAAAAAAAAATAATAATAAAAATAATAATAAGATCATGTTTCTATGTTTTGTCATTAACCAGCATGATGCGATTTAAAATTATTCGAAAAGCATGGAATTTAATTAAAGAATGACGAAGATCTCACGTAGCGATTGAAACGAAGATTCTAGAGAAGTAATAAATTAGTGCTTTTATCTTTGAACTATTCACATAGAAGGTTGCTTTATGAGTTACGGCTCAAATGCTCGCACATGTTTCTCTTTTAATCGAACACTTAAAATTCAAAACCAAAACCAGTTGAACTGAGTCCGTTTTTTAAGTGTAATTTTTCGAACATAGACAAAATATTTTTTTTTTCAGCAGAAAGCAGAGGAGTAGAAAATGATTTCTTGCTAATGAAGTTGATAATAATTTTAAAGCTTTATATCTTATTCGCACGAATAAAAAATTAAAGGTTTACTGGGTGAAACTCGTAGTTTTAAATTGGCGTAGTATTTTTTCATTTGTACAAAAGGTCGAACACTGCTATTAGAAACATCTACATTTCAGCATACAATGAAAATGTTTTTCTGCACAAAAAGGATTTCCTTTAGGTAAATCTAATACTTTTTTATGCTTACATTATGCTGAGTGGTCTGGATGTAGTCAAAGTTTAAAAAACAGGAAGAACACTCTTTGATTAACAGTCAACTTATCCGAATGATAACTGTAGCCTGCATAAGGGCAGTTCTCAAAAGGTGGGAACAAAAAAGTTAACTTTGAGCAATTTCAAAAATTTTCGAATTTGACATCAATTTTGATTTTATTCTATAGTATGCATACCTAGAACACAATATATGAACATGAAAAGACAGCAGGTATTTGTAAAAATTGTTAATTAGCAAATTAAATCAGCAATCTGTAGGTAACAGATTTTGGACATTTTTTTCCTGTAGGTAACGGATTTTGGACATCATCATAACGTAAGTTTCACCATTTTTGACAATTGTTAATCTGATTTTTAACTTTTCCAATGAAAATTTTATTTACTACTTTTTAAATTTTGCAATTTAATAATAAAGAGGATATTAATGAAATACTTGAATGGCTATACATGCTGCTCCTTACATTTAATAAAGTTTTGGAATGATTTTGAAGAAATTTATGCAAGGTTAAAAAAAAGCTTCAAATTAAAAATAATACAATTGTAAAATGTGACATCAGTTTTAATAATGAATATTTTTTCTAATGTCATAAGAATTAAAATGATGTCTAAAAAAATTATTGAAGAAAGAAATTCGTATTTCCATTTGGAGATCGTTAAATTATGTTTCCAAAAGAAAGAAGAGAAAAAGAATTCTAAAATAATAAAAGCGGGGAAAAAAAAAAAAAAAAATTGCTAGCGCAGGTGATAAAGTCGCCAAAACTGGTACAGCTGACGATAAACTACATTTGTCAAATTGGAATTCCCCTCTGGTAACCTTTAGCTTATCGTATACTGTGTTGTCGCCAACGGAGGTTTGCTTGGCGATTTTAGCGCAAAATGGCTTTCGGTTCGATCATAAGCAGCCATGTTTCTACTGTAATTTATGTATTGTTCAATGTGTAACATATTAATTATGCAGAATACCAATGGATTAAAGAAGATAACATTATAATAACGTTTTTTATTGAGGTTAGAAGACAGTAGACCATCAAAAATTATGAATAAATGGACAGAATTATCGGCTTCAAGATCGTAACGCCATTTGGACATCTCACATGTACGTTTAAAAAAAATTATTTTTCTTCTAAGATACTGCATAAAAGCTTATGAAAACACTTTTAAACAATTAAAAATTGATTCCGAGGCTCGATAAACACCTTTAAAATGAAAACATCGTATACTTAGTTCTCAAAAAATAGCATTGTAAAGATCGTAAATTTTGGACATGCATCAAATTTCAAACTTACTATTTTCTAAAATCGTTTACAAAGTGAGTAATCTGTCTTTACTTTTGTTATTTGTGTAAAATATTAACAAAAAATTATTCAGTGTAAGATTCATACCTTTAATTTTTTTTTGAAACGTATGGAAATAATTTTAAAAATTTTTTCTTTAATGGTACATTTGCTCAGTTAACGTTTTGGTATGTCCAAAATTGCGCCTTTTAGCAAAGAAAATATTTTTTTAAGGACATTTAAAGAGCATTTTTTCCATAATTTATGTCAATTCTTGTCTCTATACAGTATTATAATTTAACTCAAAAATTTTTGAGTTAATTAAAATGAAAGTTATTTGGCGTTGAAGCTTCAAAGTTGAGGTCTGTGTTTGCTCCCACCTTTTGAGAACTGCCCATAAAGGAATCGAAACACCAAGTAGCATTCCCACTGCATTTATTTTATTACGTTTGTATGTTATGCGTACATGTAATGTGGAATACTAATATAAATTTGATATTCTTTCGGACAGCCCAAACTTGCCCAAAGTTCAGATAGTTTATAGCCGAACGCTCTACCAAAAAAAACTTATCAATTTAACCGAACAACTAAGTCCAGTGCTTTTAAGCTTTATTAAAATATGAACACACACACACACAGGCTTTTTTTTTTTTTTTTTTTCTGAAAGCGACGTAAAAAGTGGAAAACTGCATTAGAACTTTGCTTTTAGAAAATGCATAAGAACTACAGGCAGCATCAAGGTTTTGAAACAGCAAGGGAAGTTTTCGAAAACTTGATTTTTCGACTGTAAGTTCATTTTTCTTCATTAGCCAGCCTGATACATTTTAAAATGAGAAGGGAATAACATATAAGATAAGATATTGAAGAAACATTTTTTTATTCTTGAAAATTTTTACAATCTGTTACCGCAGGCTGCTTGAACCGTTATGACTTAGATGGCAGCACGTGTTCATCATTTAACAGCACGGTTAAAATACAAAATAAATTGAACTATGCTCTTTTTTAAGCGTAGCTTTTCGAATGTAGTAAAAATGTGATAAGCTATTTGTTTTTTTTTGTTTTTTTTGTTTTTTTTTTGCAAAAAGAAGAAAAAATATATATTTTACCCTTCAAATTGAGGTAGTAATTTTTTTATTTGTACAAAGAGTCAAAAACTCATTAGAAGAATTTATATTTCAATATACGATTTATTATTTTTTTCAGAACAAAAAACAGCTCTATTGTAGTCTGAAATCTTAAACCTGTTACTTATATTTTCGCTTACATTATGCTTTAATTCTCTTACCAGAGCCAAAGCTTTAAAAAAAAAACGTACAATTCCGAAGTAATTTAGCACAAAGTCGCTTCAAGTTTTCATATCAGCAAGGAGCGTTTCCTTCTCATTTATTATATTCCTTCATAGTGGTTATTCACTTAATTAAGTGTTCGTGTTATGTACAACATTTCTCTAATTTTCTGTTGCAGATTGTCCCGACGTGGGCCCGAACACGCATTCTCCGGATTACGAAGAGAACGCTCTGCCGATCAAGCTATTCAGCTTCGTCGGTCATAGCGCAATTTAAAGTTATAAGTTTAACCGAAAACCTCATTCTGGTTCTTTAAAACAGGTTTTTTGGCTGAAAAAAACAATTTTTAGACGGTGGATCTATTTTTCGTCAGTAGCCAGCACCATAAGCTTTAAAATAAGGCGTAAATCAAAGAAATCAATCAAGAATTGAGGAAAATCTGGCGTAGAAACCAAAAACAGGCTACAGAAATAATATATAAGGATAAACATTTTAATGAATAGGGTATTGTTTATGCAATCATCTGGTATAAATTTTTATTTCTTTTGGAAACATTGTATTAAATTTAACATCAATGATTGAGTGGTGGGGTGTGGCCTTGATTCTTTTTTTGAAAGTTAAAAGGTGTGAATTGCAAGTGTGACGTATTTGTTTGAATATAAACTAATTTGTGTATAACGATTTATGAAAAAAGTTTTACTTGCAATGGTTATGTTTTAAGATTTTCCTGTCACTGAGGGGCTAGTCCATAAATGATGTTAAACTTATGAAACTTTATGAAAAAATGTGTCATGTTACTCTGCCATAGGCAGGTAAATGGCAGTTATCTGTAGAAATGAGTTTTCGAAATATTTGTGGAAACTAGTTTTGGATTCAATGCTAACAATAGGGAAATGTGGAAATTAAACGTTTTTTTCTTGCTTTTGTACAGCGGAAACCAAATGAGCAAGCTTGACCAATAAAACTAACATACAATAGATGACAAAATGCAAAAAAAATTAAATTTGAAAAATTCCTGGTTACTTTCCTTTACTTTCCCATGGCAGTACTCTTCTTGTTATCCCTCCCCCATGTCCCAATTTCATGGACCCCCCTTCAAAGAATGACGTCCAATGTTTGTATCTAATGTAAATAATACTAATCTTTAAGCATGCTTATCTTTCTTTTTTGGTATCTTACATTTAAAACTTTTTTCATGTTTTATTTCAACTTTAGACCCTGTGATGGCAAATCGGGGTGGAGCTCAAAGACCTAGCAACACGTCACAAGGCAAAATTTGTCAGTTCAAGCTTGTTTTACTTGGAGAATCTGCTGTAGGGAAATCTAGTTTAGTGTTAAGATTTGTTAAAGGACAATTTCATGAATATCAAGAGAGTACAATTGGTGGTAAGTAGTGATGGCACGAAGCGCCAAATGCTGAAGCTTCCAACTAATGGTTGTAGCTCTAGCTGTTGTCCATGGTTGGTATTTCAGCACTAAGTGCATAATATATGCAATTTGACTGTAAGATGTATAACATTTTTACCCTATTTTTTCTTTCCGAAGTTCTTTGTAACATGCTCAGCATCAAAAAATCGAGGTAGGTTAATATTGTAAAATAAGAAATTCCAACGTCACTCTCTCTCGTTAATAGATCAAAATTTTTAAAAAATGAATGTCTGGTGTACCCATTGTTACATACTTCCTATCATAATTTAAAATTATAATGTATGATTATAAATGGCTACAAATTCGATCCAAAGATCCAAATAAGTGAGATTCCCGTGTATTTTTAAATTCCTCTCCATTTTATTGCAATGATATTTAAAATGAAAGATATAGCAGTAGAAACTTGTGCAACGTATGTAGATGTGACAGGAAAGTTCTGTTCATAGTAAATGCACTGAATTATGCCTGTAATTTAGTAAGAAAATAAGGTGCCTTGCAAAAGTTAGAAAACAACTCAAATCAGCTTAGCTGGTATGCTGTTTTAAAAAATATTAAATGAACTATCTAAGAAGTAACTACAACAAAATCAGTATGATATGGGCATAGTAAGATAAAAATACAAAGCACAAAACTATCTGCAGGTATGGAAATCAATATATAGTGGGTAGGTCCAATAATGTATCCATAAGGGCAAAATGTAAACTTTCTTTCATTAGTTTACCTACCAAATATGATATTAATTCACAATTACTAGGTGATGCACATATCCTACAGCAAATGTATCTGCACAGCAGCAAATGTATTTGTGTACAAATGCATCTATATTATCTAGCTATGGGATATGAGAATGCTTTGGTATGTCTTTGTACAAGTACTACTGAATTTTTTCCCCATTCATTGGCACAAACGTTTAGTTAATGATAATTGTATTAAATAAAAGAAACAATTGAACCCTCCTTCCTGAAAATATTTATCAAATATTTTCCAAAATCGTTGAATTTGATCGAGTTTAATGATGTAGGTGTCTCAATGCGTTATAGTGTGCTTTTAAAGTTATTTTATTTCAGTTGATATCAACAATATACAGTAACTTCTCGTTATATCTCGCTTTTCGGGGGACAAAGAAAAAGAGCGATATATCCGAAAGCGCGATATAACGGAGGTCATTAAAAATGGTTATAAGTTCAATATACAAGTAAATTAGCGTTCGTTCTCTTTGACGTGATATTCTAATGGTTTCAATTTAGTTAATGAATGTACTATCACACCTATTGAAATTTAAATAAGATTGAAATTTAAGTAAATTTTCACCGTCAGAAAGTAAAAAACACCAAATGGCGAATGAAGACTATCTTTTTGATCTGCTGCAAGATAAGAATGAGCATTCCAATACCCTCTTATTCCCAATAGACTTTCTAATCCGTTGGACTTGCTATAGAAAGGATGTGAAAAGTAAAAGTAGCCACATTGTTATCAGAAAACTTTGGCCCGTCCAGATCATTCTTCCTTTCTTTGATGCAAATCCCGGTTTGTGCAACTAAGCACAAATATTTTCTGTACTAATAGAAGGGCGTATGTTCTCTTCTACATGGGCTAGTGTGAAATGACACCTGCTCACTCATTGTAAAGGCAATGTATCAATACAAAAGAAGATGTCAAGTAGTTTACAGACTATTCTGAAATATATTGTGCGGCTATGTACATTTGGATGACAGGTATTGCTGCTGCTTTTCCAGCGAATTCAGAAGAATAGCTTCCTTTTGTTCATTGACAAAATAAAGAGGAAAGAGACCTTCTTTGAGCAATACGATATGTTTTCAGAAATTGTTTCAAAATTAAAGCAGTTTTTTAAAGTTGTGAAATAAAATTTTAAAGCTTAGTATAAGAGTGAATTAAGAATTAAATATTTTACTGTGCTGGACTGCAATGTTCTTGATATGGAGTAATAAACTGAGACCAAGCAAACTTGCTAGTTTCAGCTAGTTCAAATTTTGAGTGAAATTATGCACTTCACTTTAGAAATATGATTAACTTATAAACACTTTTTTAAAAATTCTTGTCAATTGTTAAATATTTTCAAAGTTACAAGCGGTGCTGTGCTAAGTAGTGTATTCTTTAAAATTAAATTCTGCTGCCAAGTAGGTAGCTAGTGATTGTGAACTCTTTTCTGTTAACTTGTTTTTCTTCTGCATATCCTGTCCAATGTTCTAACAGCTAAGTTATTTGAAAATAAACCAGATGGTACTATTGAATTGGCTTTTAGAAATGTGTTCAGAACTGAAAGAAGGAAAAAATTATGCATAAATTTGAAAGATTGCGCTTGTGGATAAAACACATATTTGCTTATACATTTTAAATCCTTTTCTTCAGTAAAATGTTTTCGTACTTCATTAGTTTTCATTTTTGTGTTTCAGCTGCATTCCTGACACAAACAGTATGCTTGGATGACACTACAGTTAAGTTTGAAATATGGGACACTGCTGGGCAAGAAAGATATCACAGTTTGGCTCCTATGTACTATAGAGGTGCTCAAGCAGCGATTGTTGTATATGATATTACTAATCAGGTAGTTCAGAGTTTTCTATATTTTTAATTTAAATGCTTTTGTGTAATAACAACTCTATCTCATCAAAATATTTTTTCTGTATGGACCTTTGTGACATTTAAGGTTGCTTTTGTGCCAACAAACATGAATTTTTTCCAAGACAAGAGCAAAAAATTATGGGAAAAGTTTTACAAAAATGCTGTTTTAAATTTAAAAAATAAACATAGAGTTTAGTATTTGTGATTTATCTTTCTCTACCCTAAATAATTGTAATTTAAATATACTGTGCGATTCAAAGCAAAAAGTTCCGTCCAGAACTAAGAGTCTAATTTCCCATACACAAACATTGATTTTCTGGTGTATCTAATATTCTCTTTATTAGCTAAGACAGCAAATTATGTCAATCATACCTTTTTAACAATTGCTTTAATAGGTGAAGATTTAAGCTTCGTTGAAAAGCTTTTTCCAATGAAATTTGTTGCTGCTTTTAAGTTTGGGATTTATATTTGCTTTTAATTTCCCTGCAGGTGCTTAATGGTAAAATTTTTCTGACAGTTCGAAATTGAACAAAAAGTTGTTCAAATCAAAAAGATATTTTCCATACATGGGGTTCTTCAACAAGAGCTTTATCCAAGAAAGTTTGTTTGAAAAAAATCCAGTTTTAAGTTCAGGATTTATATTTGCTATACATCTCTCAATAGGTTTTTTTTTTTTTACTGTTCAGAATTGAACAAAAATCTGTCCAAATCAAAACAAGTCTTTTCTTTTTTCCATTTTCTTCATCAAGACCTTTTTCTTACAAAGTTTGAAGCAAATCCATCTTTTAACTCACACACAGGATTAATATTTGCCTTAAATTTCCCTGTAGGCACTGATGTTAAGTTTTTTGATCTGTTCTAAATTGAATGACAAATTGTTCAAACCAAAATGTAAACTATGGGAGTGAGGCGTTTTCGCATAGATATTAAAAAAAAAAAAGCTTTGTTCGGATCAGACTATTCACTCAAAAGTTATTAGGGAGGACAAATAGACACACATTTTCTCAATCTCAAAACCCGACTTTCTATTTTTTATTTTATTTATTATTGACTTTTTGTGTTTAGCAGTATTTTTAAGATGCTTTCATGATTTGATCTTTTACTTTTACGGAAAAGTAGGCTAAAAACGCGAATAATATGACATGGCAGATCAATTTTGCTACAAGGATAACTGACTTGCGTCATACATACAAAACCAGACACTGGCAGATCCAGGTCATGTCTCTATTTTGCAAATCATTTTAGTTTTTTAAGAAGGTTTAAAACTGTTTAAAATTTGCATCCTGCAACAAAAACTCTGGGATCTGTGAAATCTTGCTCTAATCTCATAATTAAGGCACTCTTGTGCATTGCCGTTGCAACACGCATATATGGTGGCTTAAGGCCGTAAGTTTCAAAAACCGCTTTGAGCCTTTTTTAAAATATTGTGTAAAATCGTCTTTGTGTGTTAGGTGTGTGATATGTTGTGCATCTGTCAGTTTCTGGCTTATCACCCTGTGTATTATAACAATAAAATGAACAAAAAAAAAAACATTTTATGTAAAAAAATTTCTGACTTTTTCCATGTGTAACTTAACATTGTGCCTAACCATGTTTAACTGATTATGCTTTTAGAGTTTTTCACCTTTCTTTTTATCCCTCTTGCTAAGTTATACCTGTAAACTCTACTAGTTTTTTCTGGAAGATACCTGGATTTTGATCATTTTTCTGGATAATATATATGATGTAAGGAACATTTAGTTGCATACTAAGAAAAATAAAAGATCTGTCTTAATGATCTCCTGAATTTTTCAATCATCTACTGGATTCTTTCCCAGTATATGTTGGCAGGTATGCTAAGTATGAAAGCAAATTTTCAGTAACAGGACTTGATTCAAACTTATCCGAAAAAAAAAAAAAAGTTTTATTGAGAAAAATTTCCCAAGCAAAAAAGCTTTAAACCTTAAAACATGAATTTGACTACTGTTTCCCTATTTTAGCATTTCCATAAGTTGATTGTTTTTCCATTAAATCTCTTCTTGAACATTAATTTCTCTAATTTTGGTTGTTTGTGATTACTACAAAAGCTGAAGTGTTTTGTAACTAATTTTGTTTCAATTTTAGGATACATTTAGCAGGGCTAAAACTTGGGTTAAAGAATTACAGCGTCAAGCAAGTCCAAATATTGTTATTGCGTTAGCTGGAAATAAAGCAGACTTAGCAGCCAAAAGAGCTGTTGAGCATGAGGTATTGTTATTATTTTTACTGCTCAGGGGCTTTTATCCATCATAATATTTTTTAATTTTCTGAAAAAAAGAAAAATCTGGTCTAGGAACCCATATTTGTAAATGTGAAGAACCTTAGATGCAGAGCAATGAAAGTGCAAACTTAGCCAAATATTTGTCAAACATGCGTGCATTACATGCCACTATTCCACAAAAGGGGCCCTAAGGGCCTTTATCAACATTCTGATAAAATTGGACCAACATTAAAGGACGTTTCCACCCGTTGGTGATTTGACATTAAATGCGCTATGCAGTCATTTCTTAAGGGAGGCTATTTGAAATGGTCACTTAAAATAGGGCAGGTTAGCATCAAATTAATAGGGAGGAGTTCTGGTTCATTCACTTTTGGCTCATCTTTCAAGAGATACTTTTCTTCTAATGACCTGGTTAGTAGCAGAGTGTTCACTATATTTAAATGCTTTCTTTTTTCAGTTTGTCTAACCCCCCCCCCCCCTCTCGTCATAGGCCACCAAAGACCTGGAAATCAATTTAAAGTTCTATAAAGAAACCTACAGAACTAAAAATAAGCAGCCTGGTTGCAGAAATAGGCAATAGAGTGAAGCCGCAAAATGCGAATTAGCGAGGGATAATTGTGTTTACTTTCTGGAAAAAAAAATTTTATAATTATTTTACAAAAGATTAATTTTTTGAAGTAGATTAAAATTGATTGTATTACCGAACAGGATTTAAAGTTATGAAAAGTATTTATAAAATTTTCTTCATTATCCAAATTGTCGCCTCAGAGCAACACTAAGATATCTAATAGTAGAAATAACACTAAGATATCTTACTGTTGCTCTGAGGCGACAAAATATACTATTCATTCATCACATGCATATATAGAGAACTGTATAAGAGTCATATTTTTATTATATTTTTAGGAAGCTCAAGCTTATGCAGATGAAAATGGTCTTCTTTTTATGGAAACTTCTGCGAAGACAGCTATGAATGTCAATGACATTTTCCTTGCAATTGGTAAGTTTTTCTTTTCATGTATGAGCTACTCTACCTTTTATATTCATCAGTGGCGCACAGAAATTCCGCAAGGGGGGGGGGGGGGTTAGGATTGAAGGTCCACCATTCTCATGTCATACTCCAACCGGCATCCAAACATTCTTATTTATCGATTATCCGGAATTTTTTTTAAAAAATATTGAATAATTACTTAGCATCATTTAATTTTGAAATTAATTTATGATAACTATATACTTACTTAAAATACCAGAAAGCACAAGAATACAGTCAACGCTCTATAGAACGACCTCCTACTACTGCAACCTTTCCGTTGTAACGACCGGTGCACAAAGTCATTTTTCCTATTCCATAGATGCAATGCTATTTTATAGTCCATTAGAGCGTCCAAATGCAATCTTTCATTCCAATACAACGTACAAAATTAAGTTTCAATTTTTTAAATATTCTGCAGACTAACTGCTCAAAAATTGATATTAAAACGTTTTATGTGTAAAAGTATAATTTCGATTAAAGGAAATTATTTGTTGCTGTATGGTTAAACAAGTGATGAACATCTCACGCAAACAATAGACATTCAGAATTGCATTTTTTCAAAAAGTTTTAAAAAGCGAAAAATTTCTACAATGTCTATACGAAGAAGAAAATACATGGAAAAAATTTCAATCAAATAAAATAAACATCTAAAAAAATCAATATCTAGTTTTAAAAATACAGTAGCATCTTGAAAGTTCATTTTAATTGGGGCTTGCGTTGTCTCGGATTGCTGAAAACTTGGATTATCCGAAAAATTCTTTGGCTTAAGTAAGGACGTGTACTGTTTACTTCTCACGCTATGAAAAGGAAACATTGTCTCCTCGAAAAATTCATCACTCAAATTTCATCATAAATTTATATTTTAATAAACCCTACGTGAGTTTTGATTATTTTTTTTTCTTTTTTTTTGTCTGAATGTACTTGTGTCTAAACATGCAGGCAACCAAAAAATACCCTTTGATCGTCCTCAAATAAATTTTGCACAAGTTTTATCGTGACATTTCATCTGTGTTGTATGAGCGTACGTATGTCAGGGTTCGTACGCTCCTTACAAACTCCTTATAAACTCCTGCTTTTTAAGAAAATAAAATAAGGGCCCTTAAATCTCCTGACTTTTGCTATTATCTCCTTACAAACTCCCTATTTTTTTATTCTACATGGCCTTAAAGATGTTTTTCTATCGCCAATCTGATAGGAGTGATTACGTTGTACCTAATTTTACCAAAATTCTGCTATTTATTCGTCTGCTAATACCGGAAATCCGATTTTTTCGTTAGACAAATTTCTTCCCCACATCCGAATTTTTTTTTTCAAATTTATGTCGATTATGTAGATAGCTATTTGTAAAATAACATCTTGTAGATTTTTTAAAGTACCATTTTCAAGTTTTTTTTTTTTTTTTTTTTGCTTCTATAAATTCTTTTATTTACCTCCCCCCCCCCCCCCCTTGTATTTGAATTTGATTCCGAGACTGCTGACGTCAAAGAAAATGCAGTAAATGCATATTTTACTATAAATTTATGTAGTATGTTTGTGCGTTCAATGTTTTGTATGAAAACAAAAATAAATAATATTAGAGTTGTACATATTTTTTCTGAAATAAGTTTTAAAAAATACAGGAATCTTTAAGCAGGAAACTAGTCCTTAAAAAATAAAATGAACTGGGAAACTCCTTACTTTTGATTTTCAAAGTTGAGTATGAACCCTGTATGTACCTCGCATAATACAAAAAAATTTGTCATAGAAGGATAAAATTTCATACAGTGGCAGATACAAGAGAAGGGTCATGTGGGTCATGCCCCCCCCCCCTAACCGTCGACAATAATATCCGTCCACATTTAGTTCAAACACTGCATGCGTAAAATGTAAAAGATTACCCTTGTTTGTTCAATTCATTAGTTTTGAAAGTAAATTTTTGAAATTTCTTCATTCATTGATATGAAATTAATTTGCTACGTTTATGCCTATCAGAAGCCCTATTCCTGAGACCGATTTCGTGCTCTTTTTATTGACACCCAAGAATTTTAAAAAAATGTTTGTGCCCCTAACTATGGTTAGTTTGGGGGGATCATTTTTCAGCATGACCCCCCCCCCCCCTCCCTAAAATGGTAGTCTGTATCCGCTAGAGATGAGTTCAGGCTCCTTTTTGAGAACCCGGCTGATATTGTCTCGGACTAAAATTCGAGCTCGAAGGACACTTTCTTGTATCAAAAGCCGAACCTTCTACAGTTTGACATGATCTCTCTGTTGATGAAAAATTTTATGTCAAATCATGTTCTTCATTAACAGAAGTTTCTAAATTTTCTCAATGCTCCACTTCAAATGCATTATTGTATGAGATATTGCAATAGTAATCACAAAAAAACATATTATAAATAAGCGTTAATTTATTTTCTGTTTTTTTGAGCAATCACGATTGCTTATTGCTTTCACTTGACTGTTTTTGATGTCCTATCATTTTTCCCACCGCCACCCTCCACAGCATCAGCGTCGACCGGGTCCTCACGATGCTGCACCTCTAGCGAAAACAGTCTCCAGGTTTCATCACTATCCTACACTTACACGCATACATACACGCACCTACACACATATACATATATACACCTACACACATACACAAACACATACACTCACATACACACAACTACCCACACACTCATGCCTGCACACAGACACAAACACATATGCCTACACATACATACACATACCCAAACACACACATACACACAACTACCAACACACTCATGCCTGCACACAAACACACATGCCTACACACACACATACCCTCCACACACAAACACACGCTTACATATACACACACTCGTGATTGCGAAAAACATAATTTGAATTCAAGATGACAAAATTCAAATTAATTTTTATTTTTTTCTTTTGGTTAAATCTTCTCATTCGATTGAACTGATTTAAATGATCCTTTCATTTCCTCACAGTAGGAAAATGTTTATTTGCTTTGAATTTGTTTGGAGATTGACGATTGAATATCTTAGCTAGAGTCCCAGCCCGAAACCTATTTTAGGTTCTAGAGCCCGAGCCCGTCTCATGTCTAGTATCTGCCCCTGATTTTGTACATATGATTCCAATTCCTAAAGCAGGGTGGCGACAGATCAGGGAGATCAGGGAAAAGTCAGGGAAATATCAGGGAATTTGGAAAAAATAACAAAAAATCAGGGAAAATTGATTTTTTGAAGAAAAACATTTTTTTTTTTTGCTTTACAAAATTAAGTACTTTTAATTCCTTACGCATTTTCCGCCAATTATCTGTTCAAAAAAAAGAGGAAAATTATTGAGGTGCGATTATACACTGCCGCATATTTGTGCATCTCTTTTCCTGAACGTCAAAGTATTGAATCTTACTTATTAACCACAGGATGAACTTCCTAAGATTGCTTTTGTGTCTGTTAGGTTGTTTATTTTACCTAGCTTGAAATTTCCTTTTATGTTTTCAATGCTACGTAAAATAAACAAACATACAGGCAAAGAGGAAGCCTTCAATTATGCCTTAGCTCCTTTGCCTTTATTCCATTGTCTCGAAGTAATTAGCGTACTATAATCACGATTTCAAGAAGAAATCTTTGGTTTTTGAATTAATACTATAAAAGCTTAAAAGTTATTACTTCTTCGCGTTTCTAATTTAATTGCTAAAATTGAACTTTCAATTAAAAAAACTTTGTTTTTTGCCGTTATACTATTTGTTGTCACCGCAGATTATAAAGGTTTTCTTTTCTTCAGACTTTAGTGATTCTTTAATTTTATAACCAAGTTGTATTCTTCTTTTATATATTTTGAAATTAACTAATTGCTTTTTTTCCCTTTTTTTCCCCCTTGCATTTTAAAGTTGTTTGTTACAAAAGCAATCTACTTGTGTACTTAAGAAAATATCTTTATTTTTTTATTGTTAAAATGCTGTATTCATTCATTAAAACCTATGTTCTTGATTAGAGAAAAGCTCCCTATGAATGGTTGTCAAATGGTTTCATCTGTTTTGCATAAATATGTCAATTAGTTAATTTTCAAGAATAAATTCTTAACTTCTTATGCTAAGTGGTTTCTGGAAGTAAAGTTTTTTTTTTTTTAATTTTCTATAATCTTTCCATTGTATAAAAATTAAGCATACTGTTTTGTAGGTCATCCCACCCCCCCCAATTGTCTTTTTTTTTTTTAACCATTTTATTTAAAAAAAAGTAGCATCTTTTTAAAATATATCTTTAGTTCAACAATTTTACATAACTTAAAACGTTTAAAATACTGCATTTTATACAAACATACAATGGATATCAAGTAAAGCAAAGAAAGAAAACCATTATCATTGGTAACGTAAATCAGGGAAATTTGGTGAACTTAATCAGGGAAAAGTCAGGGAACTTTTTTTCACAGTTCCTGTCGCCACCCTGTAAAGCGTCAAGTTTCACACTTCGCTTTTTAATTGCAATTGGATATTCCAAAAGAGCTGTTCATTACCTTTTTGTATGTTTTTACGGAAATTCTACATAGCAGTTTTTTGATTTTCAGACTAAAAATTTTTTGTCTTTCAAATGTTTACCTTAAAAATACCAACAAAGCACCATGAATTAAGCGGAACCTCTTACTTTTGAGACTCGTATTTTCGAGACTCTACTGTAACTGATTTCACTCTGTTATTTTCAATGTATTTTGTCTCTGAATGTATTATTTTTATTTAATGTGTAATTATTTTAAATTATTAAATTTTATAAATAGGGTGTTTAATTTTAAAATTTTAAAAAAGAGAAAGAATTAAATAAAAAAATCAAAGATTTTATTTTATTACTTTTTTTTTATTGTCTTTTAAAACGAACCATAAATTTGAGATCATTCTTGCATTTTAATAATTGACTAAATAACTTGCAATACATTGTAACGAATTGTTGTAACAAGTGTCGACTGTACATGCATTTACTTTTTTCAGTTAGTTAAAAATTAAAAAAAAGAAGCAACATCATTATAAAACAATTTATGTTCACATACAGTTTGATTTTGTAAGGGATGAAAGAGAAAATATTTTTATTTTAGTTAATAAATCTGAAATTAATGTAACCTTTGCTTGGAATTATTTTACGTACTACATGCATTGGATTATAGTCCATCAAACTTATTCAAGGGTGATGAAATGGGTCCAGACCTCCTGGACCCTCCCCTTGTGTGCCACTGATATTCATCAATGTCTGAAAACGCATAATGCATATTTCAATTGAGTCTCTGCTGAATTCAGATCTTTTGGCTCAGTTTGCATACTGTTACTGCTGTTGACAGAAATCAATTTTGTGCCATTATTTGGCAAGCAATTTTTTGCTTTCAGTGGCAACTGATAGATAGACAGTGAAATTCCATTACAACAAATACCAAGACAACGACAATACATACAAAAAAGAAAATACATGGAAAAAATTTCAATCAAATAAAAGAAACATCTAAAAAAAATCAATATCTAGTTTTAAAAATACAGTAGCATCTTGAAAGTTCATTTTAATTGGGGCTTGCGTTGTCTCGGATTGCTGAAAACTTGGATTATCCGAAAAATTCTTTGGCTTAAGTAAGGACGTGTACTGTTTACTTCTCACGCTATGAAAAGGAAACATTGTCTCCTCGAAAAATTTATCACTCAAATTTCATCATAAATTTATATTTTAATAAACCCTACGTGAGTTTTGATTATTTTTTTTCTTTTTTTTTTGTCTGAATGTACTTGTGTCTAAACATGCAGGCAACCAAAAAATGCCCTTTGATCGTCCTCAAATAAATTTTGCACAAGTTTTATCGTGACATTTCATCTGTGTTGTATGAGCGTACGTATGTACCTCACATAATACAAAAAAATTTGTCATAGAAGGATAAAATTTCGTACAGTGGCAGATACAAGAGAAGGGTCATGTGGGTCATGCCCCCCCCCCCTAACCGTCGACAATAATATCCGTCCACATTTAGTTCAAACACTGCATGCATAAAATGTAAAAGATTACCCTTGTTTGTTCAATTCATTAGTTTTGAAAGTAAATTTTTGAAATTTCTTCATTCATTGATATGAAATTAATTTGCTACGTTTATGCCTATCAGAAGCCCTATTCCTGAGACCGATTTCGTGCTCTTTTTATTGACACCCAAGAATTTAAAAAAAAATGTTTGTGCCCCTAACTATGGTTAGTTTGGGGGGATCATTTTTCAGCATGACCCCCCCCCCTCCCTAAAATGGTAGTCTGTATCCGCTAGAGATGAGTTCAGGCTCCTTTTTGAGAACCCGGCTGATATTGTCTCGGACTAAAATTCGAGCTCGAAGGACACTTTCTTGTATCAAAAGCCGAACCTTCTACAGTTTGACATGATCTCTCTGTTGATGAAAAATTTTATGTCAAATCATGTTCTTCATTAACAGAAGTTTCTAAATTTTCTCAATGCTCCACTTCAAATGCATTATTGTATGAGATATTGCAATAGTAATCACAAAAAAAACATATTATAAATAAGCGTTAATTTATTTTCTGTTTTTTTGAGCAATCACGATTGCTTATTGCTTTCACTTGACTGTTTTTGATGTCCTATCATTTTTCCCACCACCACCCTCCACAGCATCAGCGTCGACCTGGTCCTCACGATGCTGCACCTCTAGCGAAAACAGTCTCCAGGTTTCGTCAATATCCTACACTTACACGCATACATACACGCACCTACACACATATACACCTACACACATACACAAACACATACACACACTCACATACACACAACTACCCACACACTCATGCCTGCACACAGACACAAACACATGCCTACACACACATACCCAAACACACACATACACACAACTACCCACACACTCATGCCTGCACACAAACACACATGCCTACACACACACATACCCTCCACACACAAACACACGCTTACATATACACACACACTCGTGATTGCGAAAAACATAATTTGAATTCAAGATGACAAAATTCAAATTATTTTTATTTTTTTCTTTTGGTTAAATCTTCTCATTCGATTGAACTGATTTAAATGATCCTTTCATTTCCTCACAGTAGGAAAATGTTTATTTGCTTTGAATTTGTTTGGAGATTGACGATTGAATATCTTAGCTAGAGTCCCAGCCCGAAACCTATTTTAGGTTCTAGAGCCCGAGCCCGTCTCATGTCTAGTATCTGCCCCTGATTTTGTACATATGATTCCAATTCCTAAAGCGTCAAGTAGTCACACTTCGCTTTTTAATTGCAATTGGATATTCCAAAAGAGCTGTTCATTACCTTTTTGTATGTTTTTACGGAAATTCTACATAGCAGTTTTTTGATTTTCAGACTAAAAATTTTTTGTCTTTCAAATGTTTACCTTAAAAATACCAACAAAGCACCATGAATTAAGCGGAACCTCTTACTTTTGAGACTCGTATTTTCGAGACTCTACTGTAACTGATTTCACTCTGTTATTTTCAATGTATTTTGTCTCTGAATGTATTATTTTTATTTAATGTGTAATTATTTTAAATTATTAAATTTTATAAATAGGGTGTTTAATTTTAAAATTTTAAAAAAGAGAAAGAATTAAATAAAAAAAATCAAAGATTTTATTTTATTACTTTTTTTTTTTTTTGTCTTTTAAAACGAACCATAAATTTGATATCATTCTTGCATTTTAATAATTGACTAAATAACTTGCAATACATTGTAACGAATTGTTGTAACAAGTGTCGACTGTACATGCATTTACTTTTTTCAGTTAGTTAAAAATTAAAAAAAAGAAGCAACATCTTTATAAAACAATTTATGTTCACATACAGTTTGATTTTGTAAGGGATGAAAGAGAGAAAATATTTTTATTTTAGTTAATAAATCTGAAATTAATGTAACCTTTGCTTGGAATTATTTTACGTACTACATGCATTGGATTATAGTCCATCAAACTTATTCAAGGGTGATGAAATGGGTCCAGACCTCCTGGACCCTCCCCTTGTGCCACTGATATTCATCAATGTCTGAAAACACATAATGCATATTTCAATTGAGTCTCTGCTAAATTCAGATCTTTTGGCTCAGTTTGCATACTGTTGCTGCTGTTGACAGAAATCAATTTTGTGCCATTATTTGGCAAGCAATTTTTTGCTTTCAGTGGCAACTGATAGATAGACTGTGAAATTCCATTATAACAAATACCAATACAACGAAATATCTGTTTGAACGAAACAAATATTCAGTCTACATTCCATTTCCATTACAGTGAAAATCCCGTCATAGCGAGCAAAATTTGAGATCCGTTGAAGTCTGTTTTAATGGGATTTCTGAGTTTTCTTCTGTTACATTTTTTTAAAACATTTTTTGTGTGATTATCCGAGGGAAAGAATATTATTTTTTTTTTATCCATGTGTGTGTGTGTGTGTGTGCAAGCACTGCTGTTTCATACTTGACAACTCTACTGTTTTTAACGGGAGACTCCCGTTTTTTAAGATTTTCTTCCGTTTTTGCAGTTTTTTCAGTCAATCATCAAAAAGTTTCACTTTCTTCTCAATAGATGGCGCCCTTTTCTAGTCGGCCAATGTCGGGGAATAAGAATTTTTCCAATTAATAACTCATTTAGTAAAAATTAATTTTTCAGAAGCTTTCCACTTTGCATGTTCAATGAAGCACGTGCTTTTCCGAAAATTGCAGTAGATTTCAATCCTTTTGCATCTTGAAATTATTTCAATCGTTTTTAATGTTTGAAGTTATTTTAACATGTGCTACCCTATACTTATTTAATTTATATTGTATTTTCACTATATATATTTATTTCCTTTTTTTTTCGGATTTTAGTAATTAAATTTTTGTAGCTACTTTGCTGGTAGAGACTGGAGAATGTATGAAACTTTAAGCAAATTCACTCCTTATTATTTAGTTTTTCCTTTGCAGTATATTTTTCTTGCTACTTCCAATTTGCTTATATCTGAAAAAAATCCCCATTTCACTTTAAAGTATTCATGTTATTTAAAAACATAATTTAATAATTCTGTAGTGAGGATATGTCAATGGTGAATCACCTATATACCTCTAGTAAAATCTCCTGGTTTTTTTTTTTTTTTTTTTTTTTTTCCAGCTAAAAAATTACCCAAAAGTGACCAAACTGCAGGCAACGGAGGAGCAAGTGATGGCAGGAGAGGTGTAGACTTGAGCGAGAACCAACAGCAGTCTGGGGGGTGCTGTAAATCATAGGATGGGTGAAATTCAGGCAGCAAACTGGCTACCACTCTACTCATTTGAAAAAATTCAAAAGTAATGTACATTGGACAATTTGTATATATATATAACACTTATCTGAAGTTTTGGCCATTGGCAAAATGTTCTAAAGGTATACTGAGACTGATTCTTTCATAGCAAATTGTGTGTTGGCATATTCTTATTTTAGAAATTAGTTAAAGAACAATAAGGAACATGCCCACACACTATCTTATAACTGAATATATGAAAGCTTGTAATCTCAGTTGGACAGCATGAACGATTTTTTTAAATATGGCATTGTCGCTTAATTGCTGAACAATGTTCTGTTATAGTGTCGTGGAAATTTTTTTTGCAAATAATTGTTCTTAAAAGCATACTTTCAGTAGTTATTATTTGTTAAGTGATTATATTCAGTTTTGTTAAAATGACAGTATAGTTTAGACCATCACATCGTTTACTTTAATTTTGCATGATGATAAAAAATACAGCAAATGTATCAAACCAATTACGGCAATAAAATGTCAATTTCTCTTATTTTGAAAACTTGCCTGCCTCCTCTGTGTTCAATTTTAACGCAATATTATATGGACAGGATTTATTTTTTTTACATTCTGTTCTGTTGAAAGTGAAAAAAAAAAAAGATTATTGATGTTAAAATGTTTTGTTTGTAAAATCACTTGTTTTTATATATCCAGCACTATGTTTGACTGGTTCAAATGTGTAATCATAGTATTCTGTTATATATTTCCAAATAAACAATTTTTTAGTATCATTGATGCCATTGTATAGTCAATTTTATGTTTTAATAATCAAAACTATGTAATTTCCTTAAACATTCCATAGATCTTCATTTTAATCTTTGAAAATTATGTATTTGGCATCTAAAGCATAAAATGCAAATCGTGGTGTAAACTCAGTATGAAAAAAAGACCATTAAAAATTTCAAAAACACATTTTTGAAACGTTTTGAGTCTTCTCTTGGCTGCGTCCTACATTCAATGCAATTACACAGTTTAACATATACTCTTCTTTCATGTAATAAATAAAATTTTTAAAAATAGAACCTTTTGCTTGACTTCACACACACACACAAAATATTTTGCTTTAATTTTGTGGACCAATTCCATAATCATTATTGCTCATCTTCCAATTTAGATTTCAAAGTTCAGACCTCGTTTTTTTTTTTTTTTTCTCTTACAGTTAGTGACTCAATGAAATATTTTTAAAATTTAATTTTTTGAATTAATGCAAAATTGAAAATTTTCAAAAAAAATGATTCAATTTATGATTGTAACATACTAATAAAATTGTTTTTAGGCTTATTTATGTACTCTTCATGTTGTATGAAAGTATTAAAGTTATGAAATTTTTGCAATGTAGATGTATTTTGTGTTCTGATTTTCTAACAAGTTTTCTTAGTTTTCAAGGCTTAGAATTGTATTGGGACATTAAATTTAATACTGATATTAGTTGAACATTATAACAAGATTATTTTAACATCCAAAATTCCTACTTTTCTAAGCTCATAGCAACCACTGCAAACTACACCGCATTTCATTTAATCACGAGTTGTTTTTTCTTATGTTAATAGCGAGATAGTCATATTCATACAATTGTGTATTTTTAGTTGATTTTTTTTTTTTTTTGCTAATTGGTGCAAATCCTGAAATTTCTTTGAAGTTTTATGAAGAAAAGTGCAGGAATTTAACAAGAAACCCCTGCAAGTATAAAATAACGAAATTCTCCAGCATGTTTTATATTGTCCACTAATCAGGAAATAATAATATGGGGCACATAGAGCAAGTTTAACTCTATTTCGCCCCTAAGTAGATAACCTTGAAATCTCCCCCCCCCCCCCCCCCACACATAAGATTTCCTCGACTTGAAAAACAAAATGTAGTGCTTTCTAAACTGTCATGCTAATGAAGAAATTTTTTACATACAGGAATACTCCAAAAAGCACTGTGATCTACCAAAAATTTACTTATTCGGCAAATTTTGCTGATGACTTGGAAATAATGCAGCACCATTGTGATTATTCTCAATGATTTTATACATGCTAATTAAAACCGAGCTTGTGGCAGAAGTTCAAGTCAATCGTATAATTATTCAGGCTCCGCAGACAGTTTTTAGAAAAAAAATAGGAGCAAAAATTTCATAATAGGAAAATCATGCTTTAAAAAATAGGAAGAAAAAAGAAAATTATATTCTAAAAAAGGAAGAAAATTGCAACTTTAGTCGGATCCCGCTACAACACCATCCAACTTGCGCGAAATGTTTATAATGCGAGTTTTTCATGAGTAATGAATTTTTTTATTGCTGACGCAAATTACTCGCTTGCAGCATGAAATTTTTTGGAAAGGAGCAGCGGCTTCATTGACACTAAATATTGGTTTCGTGAATAGACTTTCATCCCTTTAGCATCACTGACAGCAGAAGTTTACACATTCTATTAGTCTAAACTACACTTTGCTTTAGTTTATGCAAATTACCACTCCGATTCTGAACAGTTTTTTTCCTTCCTATGAACGTTGATAGAACAGAATGGTTCTCAAACAAGGACTTTCATCTCAAGTTAGCAAAAGTGGGAAGAAAAACAAAGTTTCTGACAATGCAAGAAAAGGTAAAGATTCTCGATGCTTAAACAATTATAAAGTGCCTTGAAGGTAGCACGACACTTAGGTATAATTTAATCTTCGATACATACAATTAAAGTTCAAGAAAAGGAAATCTGCAAAAGTTCAGAACTTAGTTTTAATAATGAAGCTCGCAGAGTAGTGTCTGAGCAAAATAAGCCAGGCCAGAAATAGTGGTGTTCCCACACTGCATAAACTTCATAAATTTTATAATTAAAATTACGATATCTACTGTTCAGTGCTATTATAATGCAGTAATGTTCTTTCTGTAAGTACCCTACTGTTCAAGTACATGTATTTTATTGATCATTGATTTTGTGCTTCATAACAGAGTAATCATGTTAAATAGTAACGTTTTTTCTAAAATACAGTAAAAAGTAAGTTCTTTATAAAACATACCGTAATATATAGCTAAGAAATTGTTTGAAACAATTTGAAGGGTGTTAAGACGTGTCTGAAATAATTGAGTTTGCTTATAAAACATTTCTGAACATACGCTGTTCCACAACACGAAATTCCGACTTACGCGAGGGGTCTTGGAACGCATCCCTCGCATAAGTCGAGATCTGACTGTATGTATGTGTGTATATATATCATAATTACAAATTTAACTATGAAAAAAAGAGCTACTAAGCTGTTCCATGTTTATTAAACATATTATAATTAATGAAAATAGTTAGAAGTTTTATTCAATATAAAAATACCAGGAAATTGTTTTGCTTAAGAGAATGTTTTACTTATACATATCAACTAACCCCTTTTACTAAACTACAATATTTTTTATATATGTAAGGGTCTTTCTAAATTTTTCTTCCATCACTATACTATACTGGTATGATAAGACGATATTGTAATGTGGGAATTCCGATTTAAAACTAGTAGATCCAAATTAGTACAATTCAAAACTTAAAGTAAATTAAGAAGGACACAGTCAGGGATTTGGTTTTTATTATCATTTCAACGCTCTTAACAGTTAAATAACTCCAGTCACAACTAAATTGGTTTCTGAGCTGACTTAGATCATTTTAGGATGAGCCTTCTGACATTTCAATATCTAGAGGTGTAGCTAGGGTGGGGTGGAGGGGGCATACTTTTGGGGGTCGACAATTCAGCGCCTTTAATATGAAAAAATTTAAATAAGGAAATCACTTTAAATCCATTATTGGGAGCAAAGAAAAGAAACCAGTCCGAAAATGTAAGGTTTTGGTAAGACTGTACAACTGCGCCTTTCAGTGTTCGAAGTTTAAATATTTCCCCATAAGTGAACCTAACCTTTCTCGTTCCTTAAAGACACTTAAATTTCGGGAAATATTTAAGAAAAGACCCTGACTTCCTAATGTCACCAAAAGCTTAAAATTGACTTCAGTTTCGATGAAGATTCGGGAGAGAACCCCATCCCCCCAAATGTTACTTTTAATTGCAATTTTTGAAGCAAATTTACAAATTCTCCAAGATTGGCACCTGACACCCCCCCCCCCCCTTTTTCTGGTAGGAAGAATATGGATTAAATTAGTTCCCCTTTATTTCCCTAAATGATGTGTTTTCAATTTTAAGTTCAATAGTTATTGACGTTTTAATGTATTAGATATGTCTCAATGAAAGGGTGGCTAATAGGGGAATCGCCCGGCAGAAACTGTAGCTATGCCAGTCTCAAATTACCCCACCCCTAAAAAAAAGATGGAGTACCCCTCAAGCGTAACGGAAATAGCCCTCCAGAATAAAACCCCTCAAAAAACCTTCCTTTAAAATTCCAATGATGCAATTTGCGCCAGGGCACTCCGGTTAATTAGCATTTTTGTTTATTAGTTTATTATTTTACTATTCGAGTGGTTTCTGCGATTCTTGAGTAATTTTTTAATAGAATTTTAAAAAGAGGATTTTTTTTGCCTCCACCCCCCTTCCCCCAAATCCGACGCACAAAATGGTGCGAATTTTTACCCCCTTTTTGTTGGAAGGGTAAGAAGTTATTTGCAACATATTTAACATTACATAGCTGCAATCAATAGAGTAAAAGGGAATCTGTGTTACAGGCAGTCCTTCAACTATAAATTGAGGTTCAATAAGCTTTAACTTTGAGGGGGAAAAAAGCACAGATACTCAGTGCATCATTAATTTTGCACTCTCATAGCAGATAGTCTGTGGGCAGTGGCGGATCCAACGAGGGGGGGGGATTGCCCACTTCCCCCCCCCCCCAAAAAAAAAATGTTTTTTAAATTCAAAAAACCCCGGGAAAAGGTCACCGCACTCCCCCTTTCCCCTAACACATCACAAAAATCGTCTACAACCGTACTTTTACGACTTTAATTCCGAAAATTTTCCAGGACAGTTCCTCAACCCTTCTCTCCAATGTCATCTAAGATGGTCAAAACTTTAGAATTATTAGAGCTTCTATTTCGGAAAAATGGCCAGAATCTAAGACTTCTTCGAAAATGTCGTTAATGAAGGCCTTCAAATACGTTTTTAGATATAGGGCAGTAGCAGACGACGTCATCCTGGTGGACAAACAAACTCCAAGTGCTGCTGACAACTAAACGTGCTGTTCGCTCGGCTGTCAAAGCATCTCTTTCGCTTCCATGTTTTTACATCGTAATGCTGCGTGTGATCTAATTTTTGTTGAATTAGGCACTGTTCAACTAATTTCTTGGCATTGATGAGCATTTATTTTAATACTAGATAAGTTGAAGTGACTAATACAACTAGTATTTTGTTAATTTTATGTACAGATTCTTTTTTAGAGTGAGATTAAATTTTTGTTTACTTCACTCACCCATCCACGATGTTTACGTTACGTTTGCGTTGCATCAAAAATTATTTGCATTCTCGACGAGTCAAAGTCACAACTTCGTTTGCCTGTAGTGTGGGTGTTATTTCTGCTTTTTTTTTTCCATCCCTTCATCATATAACTTTTTTGCCTTGTCATAAATTTTGTCATTACATTTCGTGTTACGTTTAACCACAATACGCAATGTTTAGATTCTAAAAAAATTTTTATAATCACTGAACCGACTTGCTCCGCGTTGTGTTGCTATTCAATTTCATGCTAAACGAACTTCGTTGCACTTTTTCCTCTCAGTAAAACTCATCACATTGAGATTAGATAAGTCAAAGTCACAAAGTAAACAGTTTTCCACAAATTTTATGAACTCTCTCCCCCTCCTCCCTTTGTTTTTGGGAATTGTTTGTATGACATTTGTTGCCTTCTATACTATTTCTTTTGCTGTGCAGTGTAGGTGTTATTTTCTGCTGCTATTAAGTTTTTCATAGTGTTTCTTAAGCAATAAATTTTGATCAGGTCTACGGAGCCGGAGTGGGACTGATTTTGGGGTAAAGGAGTCAGAGTCGAAGGCTCTAAATTGCCGGACTCTTTTATTTCCCCTCCAACTCTACAGACCATGTTGTCAAAAATTTCTCCTTGGATTTATGCTTAAATGTTCTTTATTAAAAATTTATTATTCTTGAACGTTTGTATAGTTATGACAATTCCCAAAAGAGGCAAAGGATATGTGCTTAATATACATGTTCTATCGAAAAAGAATGTAATCCCGGGACAGTCTCGCAAATGTTTCGCCCCTGTAGCTCTACGGATGAGAAGTGCCAAAAAAGTTGTATCAGAAACACAAGGAAAATTCTCACTAGCTGGATCATTTGTTCAGAGACAGAGTTAGTCTTTAAAATTCTGCCCTGCGAATGATCTTGTTGGTATGAAAATTTGGAAGAACTATTTACACTTCATAAGGATGCGTTGAATTTGACAACAGAAATATGGACTCGTTTCTGCTACCAAGTACGGAACAACATAGTAGTATATTCTAAATATAAAGTTTCTCGCTAAATTAGACCATACGATTACCACATAATGTATTTTTACCACATGGACAGAAATAAAGTCAAACTTAATAGTTCATGGTTTGTGTTAAAATTTTTAAGTTCATTTTGCTTTATGTGTGTCAACTCTTTTAACTGGTTTGAAATTTAATTTGATCTAAAATGTGAATTCCGTTAATGAATGTGCCACTTATTTTTATTTTGATCCCATGTGCTGACATATAAGTCAGAGATAACTGTATTAAGTTTTTAGAATGAATAGAAAATTATCTTTTAGTGAAAACTTGATTTTACACTTTCTGTAGAACCAGTGATGAAAAACGTTCCAAGCGGGAAAACTTAAAATCAGGGCCTTGTTCAAAATCTGAGCACATTGTTTAAAAATAGACTCTTATTCAATGAAGTAGGGGGGAAATGTGTAACCTTTTTACTTGTTTTTTGATTGTTTTTTACTTGTGTCACCAACTGCTGGAAAAATTTCAAGAAGGGTACCAGCAGCTCTAGTCCTCAACTGCCATGAAGGAGGAATATTGGACGGTCAGAGGAAATCCTTCTCACAGACAAAGAAAAATTAGACAGTGCAAAAAGGATGCCAGAGCGGCTTCAAACAGCTATAAAACATTTATCTTTAAAAAAATTCTGTGAGTCTTGTAGCTGAAAAATTATTTTGATCTGTTTGTAGAAAAACAATCATGTGGACTTTCTGAAAAAGGGTAAAGTAAATCCGGAATATTTTAACGTATCAGTAGTCTTTTTCAGAGACCAGCAGAATGAAGTTCCACTGTATCTGCAATTTAACTGCCCATTGTGGGAGAAAATTTTTTTGATACTTTATCATTCAAGAATCATCGAAATCAATTAAATAATTTTACATGGAAGGCACAAAAAGAACACATTCAAATAAAAACTTTTATTTCCAACAAAATTTCTATTGCTCCTTTTTACATACATACATATTTATACTTACACACAATGCTGTAGTTGTAGTATAATTGTTTTGTTTTTTTACTGTAATAAATGCAAATGTGATGTCAATTGGTTTGAAACCACCTTTTCTTTTAATGAGTCCCCTCAAACATTTGTTCTTAATTGAAGCACTGCTGACGTGTATATGTTATAAGTGAAAATCACCCCTCATATGAAAAATTTATGATTATGTCGAATTTTATGGGTTGTAAGCCCATAGCTATGATAACCTAAAAATTATCAAACAGTTGTTGGGGTAGGTAAAAAGAATGAGTTGGCACAGAAACCACCTCTTCTCCTTAGAACAGAGTACACTACCTTTATAACTCTAACGGGTTTGATGACAGTCCGGCAATTGAGAGGGAGGACTTAACAGAATAAATTAACATCTGCTACCGGGCCTCTGCCCTTTGCATTTTTATCTATAAACTTTCTTCGTTATAAACCCCTCCCCCCCCCCGAAATAAAATCCTGGCTACGGCCTTGCAATAATCAACCCCACCTTTATATGTCCGGCATAGGCCCGGATCTATAATTCCTTCCCTCCCATAATCGCTATCGAATAATTGTCTTTAGTCGTAACATCATTGTTTTGTGAAATCCTTAGGTTTTTTTTTAATGAAAAAAGGAGGAAAAAGTTTGTTTTTAAATTCTATCGATCCTTGCATTACATAAGTAAAAGAAATGCAGTGAAATCCCATTACAACAAACTCCAAGGGACTGATAAAATATTTCATTGTAACGGAATCGTCTAAAAACTTACTTTATTTTTATAAAAGTGTCAATTTTACAAACCTACACCCTAATATACGTAAATATGCAACTTTTACAGTTACAAAAAACTAAAATATAATTAACACATTAATTATTCTGAAAAAAAAAATTAAAATATTGAACACTGAACTTTTATTCACTGGTCGTCATCACAAAAAGTGTTGCTATTTTCTTTTATGAGAGACATTTGGTCCCAGTAGACATTATAAAAGATTCTAATTGATAATCGTTATTATACTGACCACAAGAACCCTTTCCGAATTCGCAAGGTGCCTTGCGTTTTGGTGTGCAGAAATCGACAGCGCTTGGATAGACACTAGCTTTTGTTTTCACACATAAACCCATGTTTCAGTATGAGTGCATTTCCACCTTGAATGGCTCTGTTTTGAAAGTACAAATGGAGTTTTCACATAGCGACTTGTGAAAGTTGTTTTTTAGTTTCTGAAAACAGCATTAAGTACAAAATATTCGAACTGACGTTGAAAAAAATATTTCGTGGAACAAATTTTTGAAAAAAATTTCTTCGTTAAAATGAGATGTTTTTTACATCATCTTAATACGTTTTAAAATGGGTTCGTTGTATTTTTTTGTTCGAAAATTTCATTGTAATGGGATTTCACTGTATATGGAATAATTCTACGCACTCCAATTAGTTTTTTTTTTTTTTTTTTTTTTTTTGTGCTATGTAAGAAAACTACGTGTAAAAAATGGACATTTTCCATTTTTGAAGTTTCTTTCTCATTTTGGAGAGGGTTCTAACTCCCTGCACCCCCCCCCCCCCCCACCTTTGGCTGTGCCATTGCTTGTGGTGAATATGTTGCATTATAATCTGTGCAATACGTATTTTTCAGATTTTTAACTATCATTTGTGGTAATTAGGCTGCTTCATGTTATCATACATAAAAATATGGTAAGCACATTACATATTGGCAATTCCATGGTGTTGGACGTAAAAAATGAAGAAAAATTTCTCAGTTTTAATTCCATTTACCAAATATAAACTGTTCCAAAATGATCAAATTTATTTACAAGATACTTCCTACATCCCACTGAATAAAAAATCATGTTAGTTTTTCAAAATAGATTCCTAAAGTATAAACTTATTTTTGCAACATCACCAGCAACACTCTGTATCTTTAAATGGTTATTCATCTGAATTCATAATATTAGCATGTATTTTTTGGAAAAAACAGAATTTCTTCGAGAGTCTACAAATATGGTTTGAAAATATTCAAGATGCTGACCTTGGTTTAACCTGCTGTAACTTATTTATAACTGAAGTGATCAAATTTTAGACAGGCATTTCAAAATATACAACTCTTTACCTTTAAAATGACACCTCATTTGTTTACATATTTTAATTTTGAAAATTTGATCATCTGGTTGACTTTATCATGGAATTGCCCATATTATTTACTTGTGTGTAATATTTATATATTGTAATACTGTAGACAATAATTTGGTTAACCTTTTAGTTCCATAAAGTGACCACTTGACCAAAAATTAAAAACCTTGATTCTCCCTCTCCCCCACCGTTTTCTTCAACTATTTGGATATCGCATTTAAAAAAATAGAGCTTTGCACAATGCATTTGTTTTAGATATTAAATTCAACGCCTTTTTAACGATTCCGTACCTAAGAATTATTTTGCAGGAAAAAAATTAAATTTCAGTTTTTGAGGTGAAATATCCTCTGTATTATTGTGCTTCAATTTTGAAATATAGTCAGTATCCTGTTATGTTTTGATATTCATAAAAATTTGATTAATTATTCATCAGTTAAAGATTAGAGAGAAATTTAGAATGGCGTTAACTTCAGTATTAGAATACAGTAAAGAACCTGTTATGTTTTGACAGTCATAAAAGTTTGATTAATTATTCATCAGTTAAAGATTAGAGAGAAATTTAGAGTGGCGTTAACTTCAGTATTAGAATACAGTAAAGCACGGTTTATACCTTTTTGAAGGGACTGTATGAAAAAAGCAAACAAATGAAAAAAAAATGTATTATAAGTATAGGTTAATGTGTATTAGACTCTGCAGGGACCAATTTAAAAAACATATAATTGATAAGAACATATAAAAAAGATAAGTATAAATGGTGCACTGTATTTTATTTTCCGGAAACGCATTAGCATTTCAGATGAGCTACTGAACTCGTGAGAACTTCGAGCAGCTATGAACCAAAACATACACCTAAATTTAACTGTATTTTTTCCTCGCTATATTTGTCGACAAAACCTCACCACAGGTGTTAACTAGATTTTCCTGAACGTCGTAGCATAAAGGTGCCTAAAAGACACTTGCACAAGGGCACCGATCAGGCTTGGCACAAACCTACCCGCCTTGTTAAAACCAAGTATTTAAGAGATCAAAAACGAATTTTCTACAATAACTACAAAAAATAATCCCGCTCAAAATGGAATCACATATTGCTTTACGAATTGTAATTAATTTACCACAATAAATAACAGTTTATTTAGGACTGATGAAAAGATTCAAAAAACAAACCTGTCGTTTTGAATTTTTCGGGGAGGGGGCAAAGGGCTATATTTAATGCAAGTTTTTATTGAAAAACAACAAAACCTGCACTCTTTTATGAAAAAAACATTAATTTTACAAAGCTGGCCATTGAAAAATTAATGTTTTTACATGTAGAGGGGTTTTGCATTGCTTGCTCCTCCCTGGAAAACTCGAAATGACAAGCCTGAAGGGGGGGGCAGTTGACCCTTAAATGACAGGTCTGTCTAAAAACTTCCAGGACTGAAAACTTACTACGCAAATTAGCAGATATACTCCACAATTCATGTTATAAATCTGAGTTGTACGAGAAGGATAACTTTTATCAATATTCAGAGGATTGAAAAGTTGGCAAAGGAAGTTTTTCTCAATATTTCAAAATCAGAATAATCCTTTATCTTTGCAGATAATATACATACTCAATATCCAGCATGTATTTTAAACAGTAAAAACATTAATTATTTTATTATTTATGCTTTCTACTACTTTTATGTCAAGGCATGTTTAGTTTTTGAGAGCCAAAAATTTCTTCCATTCTTCCATTTGTTTAAAATGTTCACCAATAATTCAGTTTTATTAACAAGTGTGAAAACTGAATCTGCCTCTCGTGTGTTGTCTTTTTTTGCTCATGAAGTTCTAACAATTCAACAATTAATCTGATCTTGAAAAACTGCACTAAAAATTTTGTATTTCTTAGGAGACCAAGTTTAGCATAAATTCTGGGATCAATTTCATAGAAAATATGATATTCGAAACAAAAATCAATCCTTTAGAAAATCGAATTTTATATTTATATAATTAAACGCGCACAAAACAAGGTCATTGCAAAAATATTTCGACAGACGCCGGTATACTAAACATGATTTTTACTTATCGTTTCAGTCACCGCACATATATCGCCGAAATTTTACACATAAAAAATCCGAAATACATCCACAAGAGGAAAGGTAATAAGCTTTTAAACTTCAGTACGCTTTAAATTCTTCTAATGCATTGGCACTGAAGCCATAAATCGAATAATTCAGGATTCAAGTCCGTCAAGTCAGATGGCTTTGTTGAAAGCTCATTTTTACTCAATAAATATTGGTCCTTATTGTTGATTATCTTGATTTTTTCAGTTTTTCATCGTTTTTCTTCGTTATTATGGCTTTGACAATGTTCAGAATGCATTTTATACAAAGAAAAAGCATAAAAGAATAACATCGCAATCGCAATAACATGCAGCTAATACGGCGAACTGGAGGTTGCTTGTCCACCAGGAACGGTTGCCAGGTTCCGTTGCTATGCAAAAAGCAGCTGACTGCTACTGCCCTATTCAGTTCCGGAATTGAATATCTAAATCTCCTGGATATTCAATTCCGAAATAATCCCCTCGATTACGAGTCCTTCCACGTTAGTGGGTCAAAGACCCACTAACATTACGTTTTTAAAGCTTCAATATTGAAAAGTTGAGGGATGTTAACTCCTGACTGCATCCCTTTTAACACTACCAATGATGGTTAACACTCTCATTTCAAGGCTCCAATCTGGAACAATTTCTGATGGGGAGTTTCAAACACCGTTCCTTCCTTTTACGTCATAAAAGATGGCATACAACTGTGTTTTTGCGACTTCAATTCCGAAAAAGTGCCGGAGAGGAGATCCCATGTCCTTTTCTCGTCTTTCAACATCATTCAAAGATTGTCTAAAACAGCATTTTTGGAACTCTTACATTGAAAAGTTCTGAACCCCATGTCTTCTGCTACGTCATCAAAGGTGGCCTACAATTGCGTTTTTAGGGAAGAAATTTCTGGGGGAACCCTCAGGTTTTTAGCATTACTAAAGATATATATAATTGCTTTTTTGAAGCTGTAATATCATAAAACTAGGGAGAATTCCTGTTATCTCATCCTTCCCTTCAAGAACAAAGATAGTAACCAATTGTGTTTTCGAAAATATACCCTTAAATTTCAAAATATTTCCAAAAAGGGACCACCAAACTTCCCTTACTCTTATTAAAAACCAAATAGTCTAAAAAGGCGTTTCTAACAAACATTTTCGGGGGCAAGCCTGCAAACACTCCTACTTATGCGGGAATATTAAACTGAACAACAAACAAATCCAGAACTATCTTCAATTTTATTTGCAAAAGCAATTTTAGTATTTCATTATGTTTGGTACGAAAACTGATAAAAAGAGACCATTTTAATACTGAAACCTTTCTTTTATAAGGAAAAAAGTACAATTGGGGACACCTGAATAGCAACTGGAAAAACTTCACGAGTCCTCAAAGAAACGAATCAAAAGTTGAAAAGTTTAGATTAGATAATAGATCCTCAATACTCTAATAGAAACTTTTTTTCAATTTTTCATTCTTGTGTGTGTGGTACTGGAGAAGCACTTATAACTTCCATTCACTCTTTGAACGATACACATTCCAAAAAAAAAAAGCATGCTTCAGTTCTTAAACCTTTTTCTAATTTTTATTTTCATTAGTCCCCCCTCCCCCCTTGATGCATTACTCAATCTCCCCTCCCAACAGGATCCGCCACCGTCTGTGGATAAGGTGCACAAAAACATAGAAGTATGGGTAAAAAAGTGGAAGCAAGATTATGCATTGAAATGAAGAGGTGAATAATATAAATGCAGGAAAATCTTTGACAGGGTCTCCCAAATTTTATAGTCAGCATACCTCCGTTACTAGAATGCATTGATTTGCATTAGTAGTGCTGGCAAATGGAAGAACACACTTTGCTCTCCCAATGAGAGATTCGTACTTTTGTTTTTCCTGACAGAGACATAACTGGAAGTACCCTGGAAGGTCGATTTAAGGCATAGGTGACTCGTAGTGGGGGGGGGGGGGGGGATGGCAACGGCCACTTCACTTCTAATAGTAAATGAGCCTTGCCATAACCCTTTTCAGATAAAATTCATTTCACGAAATTCAGAACTAAAATTTCCAAATAAACTGTTTCTTGAAATACACCGCCAGCTCAGTCATTTCCAACCGAGGACTGCAGTTTCGTGCTTATTAGCACTCAACAGCCCGGCATAGGAAAGTGACTGAGCTGGAGATGGGAAAACCTCTTAAGGAAGCCAAGAGTGCGAAACAAACTGGTAGCATATAGAATTAGCAGACCAGACGAGTGACCGAAGCAATGGTTCGGTTCAACTCGAAGATTGAACGCAGGCAAGGTATATTCAGTAAATTACCAGCCATTAGCCAGGGCTAAAGCAGAAATACGTGAAATACACCGCCAGCTCAGTCATTTCCAGCCGAGGACTGCAGTTTCGTGCTCTTGGCTTCCTTAAGAGGTTTTCCCATCTCCAGCTCAGTCACTTTCCTATGCCGGGCTGATGAGTGCTAATAAGCACGAAACTGCAGTCCTCGGTTGGAAATGACTGAGCTGGCGGTGTATTTCACGTATTTCTGCTTTAGCCCTGGCTAATGGTTGGTAATTTACTGAATATAAACTGTTTCTCTTAAGAGTGGAACATTCGAGAGAGGAATCTACAGCGCCAACCACTGCCCAAGCGTCAAAGATTATCTCACACTTGAGTTTTAAAATATAGGAGAACTCCATACCTTTTATTAGTCTAAATATTCTGAGAGAAAGTAACAGATTTGAGTGCACTACATGGAGGTACAAAGGAGCCCTTTGAAACAGGTCACTGAAAGACCTATAGGAACTCTTAATAGATATAAAACTACTTTAGCTATTATCTGACTGTTGCCAAAATGTTAGGATAGGCTTACAACATTTACCCTCTGCAGAAGCTCACTTGATAAGCATGAATAAAATCATTCCATTGGCTTTTTCTCTCCAGTGAACAAAATCCTTGCTTTTGATTTTTAACTTCGAAATATTCAGTATGATTAAGATTTTAATTAGTAATCCATTAGCATTTCTCTTTTTGGTATTATCAGAGCCAGATTCACAATATTAAAAAGAAAATTAAAGAAAAAACTAGAAATTTTGAACAGGAACAAAATTAAAATAAACAATACGTACTAATAAATTATGAGCTGCAGACATTATTTGTAACACAATGAAAAACATTTTCAACCAGGTCAATCGCTATTCAAATATTATTCTACACAATGAAGAAGAGTTAAGCCACACTAAAATCTCTACACATTCCCAATTTTAGTTACTAGAGCAAGTCAAGATGTCATAAAATCAATTTATATAAGCTAATAGACTTAATTCTATACCCATGTCCATGAAGACTAAAACCCAATATTTCTTTTTCTGAAATTTAGTTCACGGTTGTATTCGTTATACAGATGCCTAAGAAAAATAAATTATAAAACTGCTGCAAAAAGTAAAACAGATTTTCGGTCACACAACATGAGTAAGCACTATTGCCTGAACAACAAGTGAAATATAAGAAAATCTCCACAAAGAAACATTTATTAGGAGCTTGTATTTCTGAAATTTACAAGCTGTTGTGGTATCCAATAATTCCAAACACATGGAAAGTTCAAGATAAAAAATGAATGATGGAACTGATGCTTCCTGTCATGCATCCAACTTTTGAGTTTTCATTTCTGTATCAGGTACATCAGGTCTTTTAGTGTTGTCACCTAGAAGAAAAACAAAAATTCGTCTATACATGTACAAGGATTAACATGCAAAACTTATCGTACAAATATACAAAATTAAAAACAATGTAGGTGAAGGTGGGGTAAAGTAAAATGATGAAATATTCAGTTTTTAGCATTATTTATATAATTGATTACAAATAAAAGGGAGCTTGTTTCTTATACACCTGCAATAAATAAAAACCCTGTACAGTCAGTACAAACTAGCATCAGTCAGTACTGATAGCATAAAATCACAAAATGAAATATTAAAAAAAAAAAAAAAAAAAAAACAAATAAGATCATTGTCCATCCTTGATCTTAAACACAATTTTCAAATTCTTAGTTAATTTGAAAATATATGTGGTACTTTTCTGTCCCTTCTACTTCAGGATAGTAACAGGAAATGGGGATGCTATGAGAAAAAGTGAAGAATATACCTTTTAATGAAACCCTAATTCCTGAGTAAATCTGGACTATTATGCTGCCTTTTACGAAAAAGGCAAGAAATGTAATTTGAGAGCTTAAAGAATGAGGAAACATGGAATGAAGAGTTAAAATTACAAACAAATACTTTTATCATTTAATTATTAAAGGTTCATACTTTTTAGGAAGAAAAATATTAAAGTTATTTTCAAAAGGTACTACCTTAAATTCATACAGTAAATATAGATTGCAGAATTTATTTAATGCCATACTTGCCAACCTTCAAAGAAAGAAAAACAGAAGATTCCACTAGAGGTATATAGGCGATTCACTAGTGAGATATCTTCACAACAGAATTATTAAATTACGCTTTTAAATAACATGAATACTAAATTTAAAGTGTAATGGGGATTTTTCACAAATGTAAGCTAATTGGTAGTAGCAAAAAAAAAATATACTGCAAATAGTGATGTGGATCGGGTAAATACCCAGCGGGTAGGTAAATATTTTTTGGGTATTTACCCGGGTATTTACCCAAGGGCTGGGTAAATACCCAAAAACTGGGTATTTTACAAAAAAATGCAAAAAGTGAGCGAGAATTTTTTTTTAAAAATCTAAATATGAAATAATTGGTAAAACTGATACATACATATGTATTACACAGTTTATAATATTTTTTATTGAAACACTTAATGAAATTATGAAAGAAACATATCATGAACCAAAGAATCTTTCTTCTCAATGCCATAATTGGAGAAGATGTTAACTTTTTTTTTTTTTTTTGTAACCAGTTAAGCTTTTTACTTTTTGTAGAATGGCTTTTTATATGTGAATATCATATTAGCTTGCTGAGTTGTTCCACACAATAATATTTTAAATATGCGATCAAAATACAAATTTTAGAGAAAAATTTATTGTTTTGTATATATGGTTGGTTATACAGGGTGTTCTGTTTTAACCTGCAAGACCTTTATTTTTGCAACCGCTAGTCCTAGATGCATACTTCCAATTGCAAAAATATTCAAAATCAAATGCAGAGTAAAGATATTGAAAGTTTGAAACAAAAATAAAAATGAGTCAAAAACTACAAAATTTAACTTTTTCTACGACCCTAGGTCCCTTAACTTATATTTAGAGAAATGATCTGCATTTAAAACTTACTGACACAAAAAAAAACTTGACATTTGTGCAATCAAAACTCAAGGAGATATTCCATTTAAAAGTTTTAAGGGACCCTACAGAAGATGAGATTAGAACTTATTACCCTTTCAGAAGAATGATAGGTTAGCAAAGTAAAAAACACAAGGTATTTACATTTTTCATTTCTATTCAAAAATTCATGCAAATGTTATGCCGTGATACGCAAAACAAGCTGCAAAACCTTGAACAATTTGAAAAATCACACTCTGCACACATATAATTTTATATTTTATATAAACACTCATTAACTGCTATATTTTCCCCCAAAAGATGTTACTGAGGGCGAGTGTAAAGTGGTGTAAGTCACAAAACACTGCGTTTCATATCTCAGTGAATATTTGTCCTACTCATGTCAAACTTTTTTTGTAATTGTTTTTCAATGGAGATTATTTCCCTAAATATAAGTCAGAGGACCTGGGGCTGGTGTAAAGAGTTAAAATTTGTATTTTTTTACTCATTTTTATTTTTACTTCAAATTTTTAATATCTTAAGCCTGCATCTGATTTTGAACATTTTTGCTACTGGAAGTATGCATCTAGGACTAACGGTTGCAAAAATAGAGGTCTTGAAAGATAAAACAAAACACCCTGTATATATACATAGTGGAATACAAACAGAAAAGTATTAAAGTTGGATATAAATTTTTGAAATAAATACCCAGGTAAATACCCATTTTGGGTATTTACCCGGGTATATACCCTGGGTATTTACCCCTAAAAATAAATACCCAGGTATTTTACATCACTAACTGCAAAGGAAAAACCAAAAACAAGGAGTACCAGTCTCTACCAAAAACGTAGCTGCATTAGTTTAATTACTAAAATCCAAAAATAAAACCAATATAAATTAAAATTAATTTAGTAAGTATAGGGTATCTCATTTTAAAATAACTTCAGACTTCCAAAATAATTGAAATATTTCCCAAGATACAAAAGGAAAGAAATCTGCAATTTTCAGCAAAACAACGTGTTTTGTTGAACATTGTAACAAGCTAAGTGGAAAGCTTCCAAAAAATTAACTTTGACAAAATGATTTATTAATTGGAAAAATTGAAAAAAACTACAAAAACAGGAAAAAATCGTAAAAAACGGGAAATCGGGCGAAAACTGGAGTCCTTCGTTAAACAGTAGAGTTGGCAAGTATGTAATGCAAACAAATAAGTATAGAAAAACAAAATGTGGTTTCTACCACAGACTGAAAAATCTGCAGCATTGAAAGTTTTTCTAAAAATGTCATGACAGCTTGTTTATCACATAAGGCTTATCAGATCACATAACGCTTATTTAATTTTTTTAGCAGGCATCAGGACAATGACGTTCATAAATTCAACTTGATATTTATAATTTTTTTAGTTATTGAAACTAATGAAAACCAGCTAATCTAATGTAGCTTTAATAAAAAAAAAGAACATCAAATTGCTATAAACATAATATTAAAAAGATGATTGAAATCTCAAACAAAGAAAGCAAATGTTCGAGAACCAAGTATTATTATGTTGGCATGTTTCCCAAAAAAATTATTTTTTTTTACTTAAACAAAATGTTTTTCTAAGACAACATATAAAAAGATCTGATGAAAATACTTATTAATTGTGCTTTTGAATAACATGAATACTAAATTCGAAGTGAAATGGGGATTTTTCGTAGATGTAAGCTAATAGGTAGCAGCAAGAAAATCATACTGCAAAGGAAAAACCTAATACATAAGTAGTAAAGTTGCTTAAAGTTCTGTACATCCCCTAGTCTCTTCCAGAAAAGTAGCTACCAAAATTTGATTCCTTAAATCCGAAAAAAAAAACATCAATATATAATGAAAGTAGGTATAGGGTAGCACATGTTAAAATAACTTCAAACTTTCAAAACAATTGAAATATTTTCAATATGCAAAAAGATTGAAATCTGCTGCAATTTTCGGCAGAGCACTTGCTTCGTTGAACATGCAATGTAGAAAGCTTCCAAAAAATTTAATTTTTGCTAGCAGAGTTATTAATTGGAAATTTTTTTATTCCCGACATTGGTGGGATGACTAGAAAAGGGCACTATCTATTGAGAAGAAAGTGACCTGAACCTTTTAGATGATAGACTGAAAAATGGGAGAAAATCTTAAAAACTGGCAATCAGGAGATGGAAGCAAAAAACGGAAGTCTCCTGTTAAAAACAATGGTAGAATTCAGTATAATATAATCACTTGTATCAGATCGACAGCAGAAAATCTTTAGGGGTCATGTAGAATAAAAGAAAGGAGTTTGTAAGGAAATAGCAAAATTTAGGAGTTTTAAGGGCCCTTATTTTCTTTTCTTAAAAAGAAAAGAGTTTATAAAGAGTTTGTAAGGAGCGTACAAACCCTGATGTATTTAACACTAAAGCAAAGTAACTTTGAGCAATTTCAAAAATTTTCTAATGTCATAGGAATTAAAACGATGTCTAAAAAAATTATTGAAAAAAGAAATTCGTATTTCTATTTGGAGATCGAAAAATTATGTTTCCAAAAGAAAGAGAAAAAAAATTCTAAAATAACAAAAGCAGGGGAAAAAAAATTGCTAGCGCAGGCGATAAAGTCTCCAAAACTAATGCAGCTGATGATAAACTACATTTGTCAAACTGGAATTCCCATCTGGTAACCTTTAGCTTATCGTATACTGTGTTGTCGCCAACGGAGGTTTGCTTGGCGATTTAAGCGCAAAACGGCTTTCGTTGCGATCATAACCAGCCATGTTTCTACTGTAATTTATGTATTGTTCAATGTGTAACGTATTAATTATGCAAAATACCAATGGATTAAGGAAGATAACATTATAGTAACCTTTTTTATTGAGGTTAGAAGACAGTGGATCATCGAAAATCATGAATAAACTGACAGAATTATCGGCGTCAAGATCGTAACGCCATTTGGACATCTCACATGTATGTTTAAGAAAAATTATTTTTCTTCTAAGATACTGCATAAAAGCTTATGAAAACACTTTAAAACAATTAAAAATTGATTCTGAGGATCGATAAATACCTTTAAAACGAAAACATCATATACTTAATTCTCAAATAATAGCATTGTAAAGATCGTAACTTTTGGACATGCATCAAATTTCAAACTTACTTTTTTCTAAAATTGTTTACAAAGTAAATAATCTGTCTTTACTTTTGTTATTTGTGTAAAATATTAACAAAAAATTATTCAGTGTTCGATTCAAACCTTTAATTTTTTTTTTAATGGTACTTTTGCTCAGGTTACGTTTTGGTATGTCCAAAATTGTGCCTTTTAGCGAAGAAAATATTTTTTAAGGGTATTTGAAGAGCATTTTTTCCATAATTTATGTCAATTCTTGTCTCTATACGGTATTACTATTTAACTCAAAAAATTTTGAGTCAATTAAAATGAAAGTTTTTTGGTGTTGAAGCTTCAAAGTTGAGATCTGTGCTTGCTCCCACCTTTTGAGAACTGCCCAATAACTTTGTGATGTTGTGTATCGAACATATAATTAGAAAATATCATTGATGAAATATTTAGTTCTTTAGAGCTTTGAAAGAGCGTAGCACTGTTCAAGAGAGTACAAACTCAGACTTGACTTCACAGAAATAAAATACACGCAGCAGTTAACATTTAACTGTTTTGACACACAAAGCTTAAAAAAAGTTCCTTTATAACTTTGGCAACTTCACTTATAACGTTGGCACAAAATCATACTTGCCAACATCTACCTGGGGAAAAAAAATCCAGATGATTGAGACACACTGCAATAACATTTTTCAGTGTTATTTTGGAGAAAATAGAACTTTTACTGCCCATCAACTTACAAATAAATGCAGCATACACAATCGAGAAAAATTGAGTTGGCATTTTAAAAATAAATTTAATTTGTTCACCTCGAAACAAAAAGTATGCAAAATGTTTTATTCGTTATTTTGAAATGCTTTATAATTGGGCATTATTTTTACAGCTTTATATTTTGGCATTATTTTTACAATTTCAATCTTCACAATTTGAGCTTTGCAGAAAATTCTTTTTTTTTTACCTATGGATTTTTTTTTAACTTCATGTATCTTTTGATTTTCCAAGCTTGTAAGTGGCATCTAGGATAGTCGAGAGGAACCCAAAAAAAATGCATTGCGATAAACCATTTAATCCAGCACTGTCCAGTGCAGCATAAAAACAATCTACTTACCAACAAATTTATTTGGACCTTTCACGCATCTTCCTCCTCTTACGCTTAAGCCTTCGCATCCTCTTCTTACGCCACTAAATATAAAAAAATAAGTATTGGTACTGCGGATTTTAATATACATCATGCAGTTATATTTCATTCTAAGAGGTGAGACTACTCTCAATAACAGTTGTCCTTCCGAGTAACCAGATGCCTTAAAAATCGATATATACAACTCCAACCAAGTATAGGGGCTAATATATAGTGACATGTATCAACAGAAGGAAATAAAAAAGATCTATAACTGTGAGCAGGTAAGACTGCAGAATGAGTTTGAGATATTGGATTGCAGATTTAATTTTAACAATAAGGAAATGTTAGAACCACTTTTTTCTAGTGGAAACCAAATAACAGACTGTACAATACAGCTATAGATGATAAAAAATTTTAATCGCCATTGCCCCATTTAAACTGTGATTTGTTATTGAAAAACATTTTTCAAATGAAATTATGTGCATTTATTAATGAAAGCTTTACTACTTCCCTACTTTCTAGGAAGAACAAAGGTTGTACTTCCTAGAATGGTCGATCAATGATACTTGAAGCTTAAGTTTTTTTACATCTTCATTTTCTTACCTCCTTTGTATTTTTTACATATTAGTCATTTTACTTGGTAGTCACCAGTGACAGCCCAGTTACCTAGGCTTGCCTTTTTTTGAAATAAACTACCAGTACACCAGAAACATTTTTAGTTAAAAAACACAGCTATGTTTAACTAACTTGCATTATCCTATTTCTTTGAAGATGTTATTGGAAATTTTGATTTTTTCCCTTTAAACAGGAGATATAAATTGTCAGAAAGACTTGCATTAGGACTGGACAATATCAGAATTTCAGTACCACATATATCGCTCTCCAAATTCTTATTTTTGATATATTGGGGGGGGGGGGAGGGTGAAAGGTATAGAGCATATTATATCAAAAAACAACAAAATACACTTCCAAATATAATACACTTATTACTCGAATTTAAACCTTAGCTCAATGCAAAAGTGCTTTCCAAGGACAACGTTTTATTAAATATTGCTTAAATATTTAAGTTAGTATTGTTTAAATATATAAGTGGCATGCCGACCATTTTTCAAAATTCCTAGCCCACTCTATGCCAAGAGTGCCAAATGCATTTTTCAGAATTGGTCTTTATGAAATCCTTAGCAACAATGATTGTATCTTTCTATCAAATGGGAAACCACACTTTGTTAGAGCTGAAGCAATACATCTTTCTTCTTTTTCACTTAGCGTTGTACGTCCATCCGAACCTTTTCGACTTTGTGTGTCGGAGACCCATCTCCTCGGTGTTTCTCTTGGCATATTATGTTTCCTTGCAGCTGCAGGAATTGCTAAACCACCTTCAACTTCAATTAGTGCAGCCTCTAAATCAGAGTTTGAATATTTCTTTTCCTTTTTTCTTACATACACCCCAGGCATTTTAATTTAATAAATTAAAAATTTGAATTAGGAAAGAGTAGGTAAGTAATAGGTTGTAAATATGATGGCAAGTTTAGTTTTTGAATTCTACACATTAATAATACATACTTTATTTTTGTTACATTTAAAAATCTTCTAAATTTCCATTTAAGACCTATTTATGGATTTTAAAAGATTTTTCAATTTACTCTCATTATGAATTAAAATTCGCTAAACCTAACTATTCCCTGTTTCACCCCACCACATGAAAACAGCAACAAAAGAAGAAAGAATTGATACTTTTCCTACCTGTTTTTTGCAATTTGTAAATGAAAGTCTGTTCTAACTGAACACTTGAGAATTTCAAGAGAAAAAAAATGTATAGCAAGATTTTAAGAAGTTCATCAGGCTTCCTAAAAATTCACATGTGACTTGAGAAACAAAATGTCAGTGTAGTGCTCCCAGCAGTTTACACAAACTTTTTAAAAATCAGAATTGTAGCCAAAAAGACCCTCATAACTTGTGTAAAGTTTGAGAAAAATTCAGCCTCACCAAAAATTTTTATTAATAAAAATACACAGCATGACCCATTTCACCCCAACTGACCCTAGTTTTCGCTATTTTAAATACAAGCGTCACTAAGCAGCATATCTGAATCACTTGTGTTTTTAAATCACGTTCTCCTGTAACTGGAAAAAGTTACCCTATATTTTAATAAAATTTAGCTTACAATATACAAATTGCTTTCACATGTAAAAATCTACAAATAATTAAGCATTAGCATATAATGATCGTGAGAAAGGTCAACTAAACATAATATATTTGCTAGGTGAAGACGCTTAAGATATTGGAACCTCTGTTTAAATTGAGACATGCTTCATTAAAAAAAAAAATTAGACCCCTACGTGCAAAGCATGTTAACACGTGGTTCGACTAATTTGTGGGGCAGATCGAACGACATCTTTTTTTTTTTAAATCTGTCGACTTGTTTAGAAACATCAAGCATTGACAAAAAAAAATAACCGATCAGGATACTACTTTATAGAAAAATTACTTAGAACAGAATTGCACTCTAGCAGGAGTCTGTCGCACTTCGAAAAATTTTATACATTATAGACGCACATTGAAAAGCAAAACAAATAAATGAGCATAATTACCTTAGCTCTCATAGTTGTAGAGTATTTTACAAATAAAATAAACTATTTAAAGTTAATTGTGAAATGGATTGATGAAGATTGCCGTCACGACCACATCGCAGTCGTGGGGAGTTGACGAAGCACAGATCCACAAAATGCGATCGAACAGAAATCGGATGTACAGTTGAAAGTTGCAGTTGAAGTTAACTAAAAGAAGTAGCGTTGATGTGACAAAAATAACTAATTTTAACTAAAATTATAAAATACTTGTTAAAAACTTCAAATAAATAAAAAAAGATACGCAGAAATTTTATTTCAACCCCTTTCTTACCGGGATCTTAAAAGTTATTTTTGAACCTGAAATTTCAAAATATTTTTGGCAACGTATACTAAGATTATGGTAGTCTGACTAATAATAGGAACTGTTACCATATTTGGCAACTTATCGCTCAGTTGAAAGATTCTAATTATTCACTTCAAAGATGTGGATAAAGACAGAACAAGCACTTTACTTGGTCACAGTTAAAAATGGTATAAGTAGAAATTCTTCACATTAATAATATTTTTTAAATTAGTATTTTTCACAAACGTAAAAAAAGTCTTGAAAAAATCGTAAACAAGAGTAAACATCGCATAATTTAATTAAATTATTTTTTTTTTACATTTTATGTCAATTTATTTTTGGTGTTTTCTGTGATTTGATTGTACAGATCAAGCAGGTCATTCGCAGAGTCTTTTTTTCTTAAAAATCAGATAATGACAATTAAAATAATAATAATGAACAAGAAACGGAGAAAAATTGGTAAAATTTTAATTAATGCTTCCATGAGCATCGTCAGAAGAGTAGGGAGAGAATCGAATGCTCCAAACACACTTCATATAGGGACTCTATAGATGGGACTGCGGCCCTGTGCCCCCAATTTTTAGGGCTCATGTGCTCACGATGATGATATGTCGCGAGAAATGAAGGTTGAATGCTTAATTATTTGGCCTCCAGAATAATCTAAACTACTTTAGAATATAAAATTATCCTAATTTTAAATTTTTATTTAAAAAAAATCACTTGCGCACAAATGAGTGTTGAAAAATACCTTTAATTGCTCCCCCCCCCCCCAAAAAAAAAAGAAGAAAAATTAATTTGAATTTTGACATCTTGAATTCAAATTATGTTTTTCGCAATCACGAGTGTGTGTATGTAGCCGTGTGTGTTTGTGTACGGGTTATGTGTATGTGTGTGTAGGCATGTGTGTTTGTGTCTGTGGGGGGGGGGGGTGTATGTGTGTGTAGGCATATGTGTTTGTGTCTGTGTGCAGGCATGAATGTGTGGGTAGTTGATGTTTTTGTGTGTGTATGTGTGGGTATCTGTATGTATGCGTGTGTGTATGTGTTTGTGTAGGTGTGTGTAGGTGTATGTGTTTGTGTAGGTGTATGTGTTTGTGTGTGTGTAGTTGTGTATGTATGTGCGTGTGTGTAGGATATGGATGCAACCTGGAGACGGCTTTCGCTGGAGGTGCAGCATCGTGAGGAGCCCGTCGACGGTGATGGTGCGGAGGGTGGTGGTGGGAAAAATCAAAGGAACGTCAAAAACAGTCAAGTGAGAACAATAAGCCATCGTGATTGCTCAAAAAAAAAAAAAAACACACACAAACACACACACACATATACACTGACGTCCCGTCTCTAAAAAACAAGAAGCAGGATATTTTGAAAACGCAGGGCTCCTAAAACTGAATGCAAAAAATACATTTTATGCTATTTTGTTTTTTACTGTGATATGGAATATACTAGTCTAGGTTCGGGGTAAGGCCTCAATTCTAATTTAAAAAGTGATATAAGAGATAGTGGCTCGGCTAGAAAAAATTGCACTAAGTCTTTAGAAATTGTATTAATGCGTAAATAGTCAGGATCCCGTCGATAATGAGAAAAAACACGATGCAGACTGCGCCATTGAGATTTTTAGAAGTTTTGGACAATTTGTGGATGCTCTGTAACATCTGAAGGGGTACGTCATCATTCTTAATAGACATCTTTGAAAAAAAAAATAATAATAATAAATAAAAATTGCAAACAAGTGCAGGAACTGGACTGCCGTGCGCTGGAATTGAGAACAAAACAGAATATAAAAACAGAAAATGAATACATTTAGAAAATAAAAGTTTTTTAAATTCCGTTTATATAGGTCGCAAAAAAGGTAATTTTTCTCTCTATTCAAGGAATATGGTCAGTAAGATGGTCTGAAGAAAATCAGTAAAACTTCACTGCATTTTTGGGGAAATAAATGGACTAAAATGAAGAAAATTGAAATGTTTTAAATTTATACTGGTGTATGAAAAGCTTTCGTTTTTTTGATCGCGGTTTTTCAAAAGGTTTCGATTTCATGATTGCGATTTTTGGTAATTATTGGTATACCTAATTTTTCACTTAATTTCAGGCAGGGCCTGATTACTGAATAGGTCAACTAGGCTGTGGCCCCAAACGGCTTTTTTTTTTTTTTCAAACTGATTTCGTCAATGGCTAAAATTTTAAGAGTTGACTACACACGGCTCCCTGATGTCTTAACCAGGCCCTAATTTTGGGGCGGAAATAGATGGTTTGACCAGCTGCGGTTTCAGATTTAGGGCCCGTCAGAATACAAAGTTGGAGGCCCTCTCCAAAACAAAACTATGTAAAACATAGTGCACTTATCATGTGCACTTTTGTGCGTCATTCGGATCCCCTTTACAGTTGCGACATATGGTAAATTCGCCACTGGGTTTGACTTTAGATGAATTTCATCTGCTCTATGTTTTTCAGATATACATTTTCTTAGCTGGTATACACCACTTGGACTATATTTTGGTTTATACACCACATTATTTTATTAGATTGGTTTATATACCACATGGTGTGAATCATGACATGGTTTGTTTATATATGTACAGCGCTGTACTAGTGGAAACTGAAGGTAGTTTGTAGAAAATTGAAAAAAAAAAGTGTGTAAACGCTAAAATTTGAAATGAAGATGAAGGGTAATTTAGGTCAAAATAATGGAAATTGGAATTAAGAATTTTCGTAAATCATCCCATTTACTAAGGTTAGATGCACACTAGTCTATGAACTAATGACGAACTTCCCCATAAACGTCCCTATTAAATATTTTCTTTATGTCATGGAATTTTTTGAGATTTTTTGTTTAAGTTTCTTTACTTTATGATATTAAAAAAAAAAAAGTCTTCAATTGTCCACATGAGCCCCTATAATAACTCTGCTCACTATCAAATTTCAAAATTTTGCAGCATGTCTGTTTATTGGATAGACAAGAAAAAAAATTATAAGACTACACAAAAAATATTTTTTTAAATTTTTCACAAAAAAAAATCAATTTGAATTCTGAAATTTTGAATTCAAATTATGTTTTTCGCAATCACGAACTGAGACAGGACCCTACTCATTGGAGTTATTGTTTCTAGAAACGGCTCCTGTCCCCCCAAGTCTGCCTCTCCTCCTGGGCGGTTACTTGTGCATAGTTGTGTGTGTGCGTAGACCTGTGTGTATGCACGTAGGTATGTGTGAGTGTATATGTGTGAAGTCTTGTGTGTGAAGTCGTGTATGTGTGTGTGTGTGAACGTGCGTGTGTGTAGGACATGGACGCCTCCAACCATGAGAAGCGGATAGCTCAAAACCGGAGCAGCCGCGCCGCCAGCAGAGGACGGTGGGCGGTGGTGCTGCAAAGGCTTCTGGTCCAAGTTGAAAAAGGCACGGACACCAAAAACGGTCAAATAAGAACAATAAGCAATCGTGATTGCTCAAAAAAAAAAAAAAAAAAAAAAATTAGGGACTTTTAATGATTACAACTAGGGGGCATTAAAGTTCTCTTCTAGAACATTTGGTTTTTAGTCATATTATCATTCTCAGCATGGAATTTTATACTTTCTGGCTATTGACCATAATGTTCATTCATTTTACAGCTTCCTTTGAATTAAATCTTATGTAGATAGCAAAAAGATTCAAGAATTGTGCAAAACTATTTTTATATCATGTAGCGCGGCTCTAGTAGTTCTGCATTCCTAGGCGAAATTGACAAGTGCCCCCTCCCCCCCCCCCCATTGAATAATAAAAATAATAATATATTAATAAAATAAAAATAAGAGTAAAGTGCTTAAAATTAAAGCGAGTTTCTAGTTTTATTCCAAACTGATTTTTGCATATCCAAGCACTGGTACACACTTCAATTTTAACATTAAAGTAGTGCATCTTATGCCTCAGAAACAGATATTAATATTTTCAAAAGACTTTCAAATCATGCAATTTGCCACCTCTAAAATTAAATTGAATTTCTAGTTCAATTCCAAACTATGTTTAGCATATTCAAGCACTGGTACACAGTCTTAAATATATATATATATATATATATATATATATATATATATATATATATATATATATATATATATATATATATATATATATATATATTGCATTGAAGCAGTGAATCTTATGATTCTGAAACAGTTATTCATATTTAAAAGAAAAAAATGTTTCAACTTTGAAATTTTCTACCCCTAAAATCTGCTGCCCTAGGCGATTGCCTACCCCAGGAGCCAGGTCTGATATCATGTAATGTATATGTGTTAAATTATGAAAGAATGCTTGATTAACTATTGCAGATGCAAATTATAATACTAAACACACAATTACTTTGAAGATTGAAAAAGGGTGCCTTTCTCCAGGTCCAGGGGTCTCATCGCCCTGAGCCCTCTGCAACCTTAGCCAACAAAAGAAATTATGACAGCATTTAATATGCATGTACAAAACAAAGTTGGAATTTTCATGTAATGTAACTATAATTCTTCTCCTCTCTTGCCCAAGTTCTATAACGGGAAAAAAAATATAACATGTAAAGTACAGCTGTCAAACATTAACACCCAAGTTAAATGCACATTTTCTTCATTTCAATTTTTATAATTTGTTGCCCAATGGGAAGGCAATAATGAATAATGTTATACCATGGTTAAGTTATGAGGCAAGTGCAAAATATATCCCTCAAACCTTGAGGTGTAACAAGTTTCTACCGCATTTAATTAGTTTAACAAGAAAATGTTGCTCTTAGCTAAAATTAAAGACATATTTTTTTAGTCACTATTAACTAAATGTTACTGAATACAATATGAATATTAACAATCCCTGCTCTTGTTCATGATTATTCAAGTCAATCTGAAATAAAATTTACTTTTTCAAATTTACTAAATTGCAATTTATAAGAATTCATCATTATTGCACACATATTACATAATTGAACAAATAAATTCAATGTTATGCATAAAGTTCAAACATGACAAATGACAGTTCCATTCAATTTATTTTTGCATCAAAATTGAGTCCATGTTTTTAAATGTTGGGTATCATACTTTATTACAATATTGAATACACAAAAAATGTTACAATCATAGAAGTGCATCAAATATATATAGTTTTTTATACTTGTGATTTATTGATAGCAATTTAAAGGGTTCAATGTAGATTCAAAGCTGCTTCTGCAAAATTCATCCACTGCTCTCTGAAGAAACTTTGAAGAGATAATGCAAACCGAAAAGCACAAACAGAAAGGATGGCATTAATTAAAACCAAATCTTCCTGCTGTATGCTACTCAGTACAAACATTTACTTGAAAAGGAAATTGTGAGATTGGACCAATCCTTGTATTGAAACTCCTGGTTCCAGTTCTGGATCTTAGGGCTCAAAACAAAAGGTCGTAGGATAGCTGTAAAAGCAAGAAATGATTTAATATTAAACAAGACACTTTGGAAATGAGATTTAAATCTTAGGATTTCTTCAAATTTCATAGTAATACTTGACAGCAAATTAAAACTATTTATGTATATTTCCTTGAAATTCAATTTCTTCCAATGCAAACTGAAAAGCATCAACAGAAAGGTTGGCACTAATTAAAACCAATTCTTCCTGCTATAATATACCTACAAACAAATTTAATTAAAATGTTGTACAATTTTCCTTCACACTTTATCCAGGCTTAGGACTGGCAGCTGTTAATGCTGGCGTGTTTAAAAATTGTGTTAAAAAGATTTTTAAAAAAAAGAAAAAGAAAAGAAAAGAAAGAACAAAAAATGCATTTTAACTTTTAAACTGTAGCATGAAATGAACTACTGCATGAGCATACACTAGGATTAATTTCCACTCCGCATTTGGATAAGGTACGGATCAGTCTTAGTTTTGTGGGTCTTCTGTCTCTGATGAAAAAAATTGCCACCAAGAGACTTGCAAAAATTCAAGCATTGGAATTTAAAACTGCCCTCATCAGTTCTGCACAGCAGCTGTAAAATAAAGTACATTAACATAAAAAAGTATTTTGTGAGGTAAGTATGCAGAGAAAGGTAGAGCAATAACTTATTTCTCTTACCTTTCAAAAATCAGTTTCACATGTAATTATTTATTTGCAACCCACAAGAGTGTTATAAATTTGCTTCCTAGAAGCAAGCAGGGGTTGAAATTTAGAAAAATACGTCACTGGCCCAATGGACTAGTAAAATCTAAATTTTCCAGAACAGCACACGTTTAGTGGTCCATTATCACATCCTGATTTTAAACAATACGAAAAAAACAAAATAAAGTAACATGATAATATAGAGACAATTTACAATTTTTAATCGACATGACACAAGAGGTAAAATCACTATGTTATAATGCTATAGAAATCTTTTAACATAGTCTTTTTTGCAGACTGAAAATCTAAACATTGTAAATAAAGGTGCAAACTTTCTTATGGTATCGAAATTGTGATGCTTACAATTTCTGAAAGGAAAGCAGAATATCAATGTGAATGTTATGAGGAGGATAACTTACATCACTATCAAAGATATTTAAAAGTTTACAAACGAAGTTTCTCCATATCATTATAAAATCAGAATAAACATCTAAATTTTTGCAAACCTTTAAGATCCTAAAAGTTGATCATTCTATATCTTTTACTGTAAATAACAGTAGGAACCAATGACAATTGATATTTGCTGGTAGAAAAAACATAATCTGACCGAGAAATTTCTTCCCTGGCACAACACATTCTTCATTTGTAAGAGCCGACTATGATATAATTTTGCAGCAAGTGAATTATTAATTACTGAATTTTGGAATTTTGTGTTATATGATTTGGAAGTCATCTACGATGCTGTCAAATAACCAACCGTTTCAAAAGATAATGCGTTTTAACTTTAAAAATACTTACTTTATAGGCAGTTAGGATATCAAGATTTTTATTCCATTCACTTTTCGAACACGCCCGTATATCATCAATTTTAAATTTCTTCTGGGAACATCTACTTCTTAAATTCGTATTTCATAATCGAATCACCAATAATTAGTAGTCGCATACCAGTTAGGAATGTAAAGTACAAATCAAAATGAATAAATTAAAACAAAAAAGTAAAATACAAAACACACAAATGCAAGAAATAAACAATTTTTGCGGATCATAATCACCACGCCTCGTGTAGATCAAATCAGGTGTAAATAAATCCGTGATCAGTACTCCAAATAACGATTACCAGAGGTTGGCATAAATGCGGCGACGAGTTCGTTTTGGCGACTCTTTTGGCATGTTTCCTGTTCCTATTATCTGGAAGAATCAGATTATGGACAATCGGTTAAATTCAGCCAGTATCATCAACACCAAAAACTTTTAAATACTGCTATACATGCTGCCATCTACTGGCTAAACACTACAAATAAAATAAAATTTCTTAATTTGGCTGGATTTTTCTGCCTATACCAATGATAAATGGCAAATGAAAAAATTGTTTATAAGTACTGTTTTAAAATGATAATTTAAATATTTAGCTCTGCTGACAACAAGTAAAGTATACATCATGCTTTATTCACATTTTCTTTTTCAAAAATTTTCCCGACGATGGTATTTAAGATCTTTTTTCTTTCTTTCTTTCTTTTTGAAAAGATCTCCTGGTTTGTTGATTTCTTACAAAAATGCAGTTTTTTAGACTACTCAACATACAGCAAATTCGCTTAAATACTGGGACAGTAGCGCTCCCGGAAAAACATTTCGGAGGAGGGTATGGTTGTTTCAGTCGTTTGTTATACGATCAAAGAAAAAAAAGTTCCGAGTTTGTGGGTAGGGGAACATAACCCAGTGCCGTGTCCAAGGGGAGGGTTTTAGGGGTTAAACCCCTCCCATTAGGAAAAAAAATAATAAGTGAAATGGGCAAAGTGTATATTTGACTTAAATTAACTTTAATGTGAAAGTTTGCGTAAAGTTTTTTTTTCCTTCTTCTTTTTTTGCTTTAACTTTATCTCTGAAGTTTTTCTGCAATTTACAACTGTAAGAGCTTTAACAACTGAAACAATATTTTGGAAAACGTATGGTGGAAGAACCGCTGAATGATCTACCAATGCAAAGCATTAAAGTTGCTTATTATTGTAAGGAAATTATAACGAATTAGGCATATGTTGCATCTATGAAGATTTATTAGTGATTGTGTTTGGTAACATAATTTGCATCTACAATAAGTTCTTTCTTGTTTAATTTACTAAGCATTATTTCAGTACATTAAACCTGATATACATTCTACATCTTAAAAAATTTGTGGATAGTTTTAAAAACTTATTGCAATATACCGCATAGTAAACAGATTTAATAAAAAAAGAAACAAGCAAGGTTTGATTAAAGTGAACCTGTAAAATGAAGGAAATACTTTGGTGCCAAAATTATTCTTCTAGGGGGGGGGGGGAGGGTACAGCAGTCTTTACAGGTGTATAAATGCTATACGACTGGGACAATTTGTCATAAAATTAAAGTGTGTGAGGGGTTGAATCCCCCACCCCACACGTAAGATTAAAACCCCTTCCTTTATGAAAATCTGGACATGGGCCAGACGTAACCCTTACTTATAGGACCCTACTCATTTGATTTCTTGTTTCTAGAAAGAAAGTGGAATTGAAATGGAGAAGAAATTCGCACCCGTCATATTTTATGATTACTGGTTATTTTCTGAAATAGGTAATATGAGGGACCTCCATAAACAAGAAGTTCCGTCCAGAGCCCAACGATTCTACTTTCCCGTATCCAACATCGAGTTTCTAGTATATAATCAATACTCTTTATTAACCAAAACAGCAAATTATGTCAAACATACCTTATTTTAGAAGCAAAATATGCCCAACTCATCTGATGAAATAGATACGTAAAAAATAAATTAAACGAACAAATAATAAAGTAGTAGCAACTTTTTTTAAAAAATGCAGCTAATACATTACCATAAAAATATCGTTAAAGGACTTTCAATAAAAAATAAAAATAAAAACCTCAGAAAAATGAAAAGTTTTATTTTTTTAAAAAAATTTAAAAGCTCTTCTAAGCTCTTCTTCTCAGTAAAAACAAAGTTTATCTGATTTTATTTCAAGGCTTTTATTTATTTATTTATTTATTTTTTAAGTCTACTTTCCCTGTAAAAATCAGAGAAAGATGAAAAGGGCATGAAAGAAGGCTCAATGCATTTTTAAAATATCGCGAAAAAACCAAAAAAAAAAGTCAAAAATAAATAAAATACTTAAAGAAATATCGAAAAATTATAAAAGTTGGAAAGATGGGGGAAAATGTCTGTCTGCCCCCATATAACTTTTGAGTGAATTGTTCGATTCGAACAACCTTTTTTTTCTGTTCAAAAAATCTCGGCGAGGACACCTCATTATCATATTTTGATTTGAACAATTTTTCGTTTGATTTTAAACATCTCAAAAAAAAAAAAAAAAAAAAAAAAAAATAGCATTATGCATTAGGCATATAAAAATCCTACTTGCTTTAAACAAAGTTTGTAGGAAAAAGTTTTCAAAGAGCATGCATAGAAAATATTTTTTTGATTTGAACAATTTTCCGTTCAATTTTGAACAGTTCAAATCCGTTCACGTTAGCACCTACTGAAAGACTAAAAGTCAATATCCCGAACTTAAAGACGGATTTACTTAAAACAAATTTCGTTGGAAATAGCTCTAGTCGCCGACCAACTCCCGACTCCGATTCCGAGAATTTTGGGACACCTGACTCCGTCTCCTCAGCCCGAAAATTAATCGGACTCCGACTCCCCGACTTCGTATCTTCGTCAAAAAGTTATACACGGATATATATATACTATATATATAAAAAAAAAGACCAACTCTGACACTTGGAAGGTTGACTCTTGACTCCGCAGCCATAGTTTTTACTGTGAAATAATAATCGTTAATATGATCTGTTTTTATTTTCACTCTAAAGATTTAATTTATGCATTCAGTTTTTTAGCACAGAAATTCGGAGTTCTTTATGTTTCTACATAAAGATATGCGCAGACGATTTTTTTTCCAACAGTGAAAATATTTCTTTAAATAGGGTTATTTCCTTAGTCAAAAAGTACTACTTTTAGTCACTGAAATTGTTAGAATAAGCAAAAATAATAACATAGGCGCAGAAAATACTTTCATTTTCCCAACAGTTAGTTTTCAATTAATTTTTTTAAATGTTCGATTTTTCAAACAAGGCGTTTTCTTGATGACGTCACAAATGATGCATTTTGACGCATCTTTCTACACCGTTTCAACGTTATGATAATCAAGAAGCGAATTATATATTGCGCTCTACGCTTGCTATCAACCATATAGTTGCTAATACACAGAGCAGAATATAAACGGCAAAATATAAACAATCAAAGCACACAGATTTAAGTATTTTTTTTTAAATATTGAACTTAAGCAAATTATTTAAAAAAATTTCAGAGATCCTACTTTTTAAACATGTTCTTTCAGAAAAAAAAAATACTTTTAAATTTTTGGAAACTACCCCATTGACATTTTGTTGTTTTTATTCAATTTTGAAAGTTCATTAATTCATTTTTAAAATTATTTTTTGGCAACAGCGGAAAAACAAACGATTTTTTATCTTCTTTATCTTTATCTTTATTATTATTATTATTATTATTATTATTATACTAATAATACAGCTGAAAGTCTCTCTGTCCGGAGGATGTCTGTAGGATGTCTGGATCTCTGTGACGCGCATAGCGCCTAGACCATTCGGCCGATTTTCATGAAATTTGGCACAAAGTTAGTTTGTAGCATTGGGGTGTGCACCTCGAAGCGATTTTTCGAAAATTCGATGTGGTTCTTTTTCTATTCCAATTTTAAGAACAAAACTATCATAAGATGGACGAGTAAATTACGAAATTGTCGTAACTTGGAACCGTAACATGGGCACAAGCCAATTGGCGAGATACGAAATGATCATAACGTGGAACCGTAACATGGGTACAAGCCAATTGGCGAGAAAATTCACCATACATTATTTGTAAATATACAGGCCAGCCAAAAGACCTTTTAATTTGTCTGTTCCGTTCAAAGCCGTGCTGGTACCCCTAGTATATGATATATTTATTTTAATGAACTTATTAATTTTAACTAGAAAATCACCCGTCTAGATAAGACGGGGGAAAATTGCTTCTACATTTGAAAGATGTAATTGCCATTTTGATGATAGTTTGATAGTTGAAATTTTAACCCAATAACTCCAGTGTATTAACCCTAAACTTCGGTAGATGGCGTTCATTATTGACCACTTTTTCATTTCTTCATTCCCCTGAAATGACAGTCTTGTCAGTTAAACAGCTCAGTTACAAGATTCAGTTTAGTCACTATAAACCTTTCCCTGCATGTTAAACATTATTCTGAAACAGATTATCAAATTATTATGCTGTGGTGTGAGTTTCATTGTGGATGACGTCAGGAGCGTTACTCGATTATTGGCTTGTGAGGATTCTTTTTCTCTCTCTCTCTCTCTCTCTCTCTTTGAAAGCGGTTAAAGATTTTTTTTTTAATGGAAATATAATGTATTAGCTGCTTCGTTTAAAAGGTGCTGCTGCTTTATTTGTTCGTTTATTTATTTTTTACGCATCTAATTCTTTAGGTGAGCGAGGCATATTTTACTTCTAAAAATCAGTTTAAAATACTAAAAAATTATGATTGCGATTATGATAATTTGCGATTTTAGCTAATTTTGAGCATATGGATCAGATACTAGATAGTTGATATTGGTATACGGGAAACTAGACTCGTGTAGTTCTGGACGGAACTTCTTGTTAAGTAATATTTTAAATATGCAAGTATGTTTTCACTATCAAAACCACGAAAAGAACTACTTTTTCGGATCGGATCTTCGGTAATTAAAGTCAAATAGGGCCAAAGTCCGTTTTTCACAAGAAGGTACTTGACTCCCCCTTCGTCACGTTTTATCCGATGATTCTATTTCGCTATTTTCGGCAGAAGGTATATTCGAATCATAGCATTTTGTTGAAAAAGCAGCAGTTTTTAAAATGGTAAGAATAACTAAAACAGCCAGGGCCCAACTAAAAGGCCCTAGGCCCACAATAATTTGGAGACCATTTCAAGACTCTATAGCGGAATACGGTGGTTACAGGTTTGGTCCCCGTCGGAATTCATTTTTGGGGCCTCTTTGTCTGTCCCAGAATCACGTAAATTATTAACCATGTGCATTTATGAATCCCTTCAGGGCCCCTCATATAGTTGGGACATGGTAAATTTGCTAATAGCAAAATGAATAAAAATTCTCCTTTACGGAAGTTTTTGGAGATTAATAAGTTATTATTTTTATTATTATTATGCATAATTCTTTAGGAAATTTGAGGCCCCTTAGGAAGACGGGGCCCCAGGCCCAGGCCTAGTTGGCCTGTGCTATAATCAGGCCCTGAAAACAGCAACATACAAGTGAAAGTGAAGCAAGTGATGTAACGGACATTAAGATTTTTTTGGACATTGGGATGCACGCCAAAGTTAGAGTTGTTTGGTTGTCTCATTTAAAAGCGCGTGGATACTCCCGCGTAAAATGGAACTCTGCGTTCGAAAAGGTGTGGTCAAGTGCCTTCTCGTGAAAAACGGGCAGAGAAAAGAGAAAATAACCATTGGGGTATTATCAATTCTAGGGTTAAAAAGGGGGGGGGGGATTCGTCTTTCAATAGATTTTGTAATTTCGGCTGAAGCTTAAAATAACATCGTTTTGATGATAATGCCTGCGGTCTGATCGATGTAATGACTAAATTTTAGTTGCAAATCAACATAAACGCATTCTTAAAAATTTCTATAATTCTATTGGCTTTTAACATGTGTACCGCAACTAAAATGAAATAGCAAAGTATAAATCTAAGACGTCTTGGTTTGATGCATAGACTGCAAGCTTCCGATTCCGTATAGCAATGCTGGACGCGCGTTTGCATATTTTGGAGGCAGACACTTGCTATATTTGATGATGCATTGATTTTTTTTCATCCTCACTCAGGTACTTTTACAAATAAGAACGAAGTCTATTTAAAACGAGCTGATGTGTGCATCACATGACTTCCTTTTACTCCAATTTTCCCATTATTGGCAATTTTAATGTGATTCAATAGTTTACTCTCTAAATATCACTACCAGTGGCCAAATTGAAACCAGATTTTAAAAAAATAATAATAATAATAAAAAATTAATTTGAATTTTGACATCTTGAATTCAAATTATGTTTTTCGCAATCACGAGTGTGTGTATGTAGGCGTGTGTGTTTGTGTGTGGGAGTATGTGTTTGTGTGTAGGGGTTATGTGTATGTGTGTGTGTTGGCATGTGTGTTTGTGTCTGTGTGCTGGCATAAGTGTGTAGGTAGTTGTGTTTATGAATGTGTGTGTGTGGGTGGGGGTATGTGTATGTGTGTGTAGGCATATGTGTTTGTGTCTGTGAGCAGGCATGAATGTGTGGGTACTTGTGTGTATGTGTCTGTGTGTGTTTGTGTATGTGTGTGTATGTGTTTGTGTGTGTGTGTATAGTTGTGTATGTATGCGCGTGTGTGTAGGACATAGATGCAACCTGGAGACGGCTTTCGCTATAGGAGCAGCGTCGTGAGGAGCCGGTCGACGGTGATGGTGCGGAGGGTGGCAGTGGGAAAATAAAATGATAGGACGACAAAAACAGTCAAATGAAAGCAATAAGCAATCGTGATTGCTCAGAAAAAAAAAAAAAAATCGGCAAATTTGTCGCCAAGTTGGCGACAAAACTTGGCGACCAAAAGACTGGCGATTTATCGCCAAGTGTCCGCCAAATTATAACACCACTTGAGTATCCATCGAAATTAACAATTATTTTCTCCCAAAAAGGGGCAAAAGACCCCTTTAGCAACACCCGGCCGAATGCAACCAAAAGGGGAGGTGCACAACTAGACCCCATTAGGAGTCAACGTACCGAATTTCAACTTTCTAGGACATACCGTTCTTGAGTTATGCGACATACATACGCACATCCGCGCATACTCACATACATACATGCGTACATACGGACGTCACGAGAAAAGTCGTTGTAATTAACTCGGGGTATGTCAAAATGGATATTTCGGGTGTTTATACGTTCTTAGGCACTTATCCGCGTGTGGTCGAGCTGAAAAAAAAAACTCAACATTAATTTGGGGTTGAACAAAATGGAAATTAAGGACGAAATTTGAGTGAAAATTTTTTCGCTAATACAATGTTTCCTTTTTTGTAAAAGGAAGTAAAAAAAAAAAAAAATACTGCAACACAATTTTATAGACTTTCAACATTGAACTTTCAAAAGGCGCAATCGAAAATATATACTGAAATGTACATTTTGACAGCTCCTTATGAGATAATTTCATCATTTATCTGAAGTTTGCTGATGTTCCCAAATAATACAAATACAATTGTGACGACCAGCAACAGACTCTGGGCCCAGCTAGGCTGGTCCTAGTCAGTTTATATGTCCCCAATGAAGATCAATGGCCCTCTTAAAGATATCTACCCCTTGCTCATTATACTGCATTTTCCGGTAAACTGTTCCAAGTGTCCACGAGACTCTACTAAAGTATTAATATTTCCTAATTTCCAGGTTATAGTCTGAGACATGAATATCTTAAAACAATGACCCCTCGTCCTGCTTTCCGTACAAAAATGTAACCCATTAACTTCTTTCATTCTGACAAATTTAACCAACTGAATCATGCCCCCTAAAAAAAATTTTGAGAAATCACATAGCTTTTTTTGTTCTCACTTGACTGTTTTGAGGTCCTTTGATTTTATTCCCCTCCCCCTTGCCTCCCTCTGCAGCATCACCGTCGACCGGCCCCTCCCGATGCTTCTCTTCTAGCAAAAATCGTCTCCAGGTTGCGTCCATACCCTACATACACACGCATACATACATAGACACACACATACACACACTCATGCCTGCACACAGACACAAAAACACACAGATCTACACACACATACACTCACCATCACCACCACACACGCCTACATACACACACACCCGTTATTGCGAAAAACATAATTTGAATTCAAGATGTTAAAATTCAAATTAATTTTTCTTTTTTAATTATTTCTTGAGCCTATATCAAGGGGAATATTTTTCGCAGTGGTCATCATGATAACAAATCGTCTATGGTGGCTACTTCAAAATTAAAATGCAAAAGAAAAAGTGGGTCTGATTTTCGTCACCATGATTAAAAACAAGGGAGCCCATATAGGTGGGCAAATGAGAGTTCACCCCTCCCCCCTAGAAATGAGAACTTCCTTGCTTTTAGTGCTTTTTTCTTTGCAAAAATGCATAAAAATTTCTTTTCCAGCCATTAATGAATAAGTTATTAAAAATACCAAATTTTAATATCTGTAATCTGTACCGAAATCGGTTTCCATGGGGAAAATATTCTGCTAAATTTTGGGGGAAATTTTTGAGCCCCCCCCCCCCCTAAAATTTTGAATATGGGCGTCATTGGTTAAAAATCTCTCTTTTGTGCCTTAATTCATTTTTATTTAAATACATGTGCTTTCTTTGTTTGCTATGCATGTTACGCATTAACTATTGCATAATTATGTATCACCAAACTAATTTAGTTATTTTCGTTAATACCACGTATTTATGGTTTTCTTAGTCTTCAATTTATTTATTTATTTATTTACTTTATATTATTGGACAGCAAAAGTTAACGAATGAGCATAAAAACTTTCTCCATATTTCATAGTCATTTTTAATACTTTGTTTTGAAATTGGATGATGAATAAGTAATTATTTTAAAATTTTTTCCTCTTCCCAGAGAACAAACTTTCAAATATTTTGACCACTTGTCTAACCAGCCAGTAGATGGCAGCAGATACCGTAATTTTCAGATTTTTTTTTCATTAACTGCTTTCTGTTATGACGTCACAGGTTAAAAGACTTGGCTGATTTTAACCACTCAGAAATGTTGATAAATATTGAAAAAAAAAAAAAAAAAATAATGAAAAATGTTTTTATGGGAAATGTTTTAGCTTTCCTGCTTGACGAAAATTTACTGCATTTTTGTTTTCTCACTCATCTGTTTTGTGTACACTGCTCATCATGGGGAAACGGGACACTCGTTATGTATGTTTTGTTATAGGTTATTTCCTCCACATCTGATATTTTAAAATAATTTTTCTCGAAGTTTCAAGCGAAAATATTAATATTACATTAGAGATTTTGTTGTGAACTAATTTCAAAATTTGAAGTTCTTGTTATACTTTTTGGATATGGCTGGATCATTGGGGTTTTAAAAATAAACGTATCGAATCATGGTAAAAGTGACCCTTTTGGGGGCGACCCCAATTTTATATTTAAAAACGTGACCATTTAAAGAGTGCGTTGTTTACTACCTTAAGAAGCTTTTTGACACCTTTGCATTTTTTATTTCCCATGACCAGATTCAATTTAGAAATCATTAGAATTCCAGGGATACATTTTCTATGCATTACAAAATGAAAAGTCTGAGTTCCACTTGTTTTAAATCAAAGATACTTTGAGAATTTTCCATTAAGTGTTCTACATATGCAGGATACAGTAGAACAAAGTAAATATTATATCACCAAAAAATTCTGTTGCATGCACATAAGGAAAATGACATTTGATGTAAAATTGAATTACAAAAAAAAAAAAAAAAAGCACTAGGTTTGAAGGGAAACCCGAGCACTATCTTCAACTACATTTTCCATTCTTACCATGCCTGACTATCATGATTTTTTTCATTGACTGGATCAAAGTTCCATCAGCCTTAATAAGTATTGCCAAGTTTTTTCCACCTGGAAAAAACTGTGCCCCAGACAAAATATCATTTTGTCCACCTTTTTTCAGAATGGTAAAACTTCTAATTTAAAAATGCTGATCTTATCAATAATGTAAATAAATATAGTAATTATTTTCATAAATGAAATATTTTTAAAATCTAAATAGCACACATACATTAATATATACACACAATTTGTATGTAAAATACTTTAAGTGGAAATGTGGAGGGGGGGGGGGATAGAAGCTTTTTTCTGGCAAGATGTTCATTAAAAAAAAAAAAAAATGTCTGTCTGATGTTATTTAAATGCATTGACATTTGTCAATGCATTTAAATAACATAATGCTGTGAATATTAACATTGTCATCTGTCAGTTTTATTGTCCTTTAATGCAGTTAAAAAATTATACCAAAAAGATAAAAGTCATAAAGTTTTTAACCCTTAACAGGGGAGGTGCGGTCTCACAGACCGCTCAAAAGTTCATCCAACCACCTGTATTTTATTTTCAGCCCGATTGAATGGGTTTTCCCAATAGCTTTTTCTTTTTTGACCTTGAACACCTCCCTTGCTCATCAGGATGTTTTGGCAAGTGCATTTGGTTTAAATTTCATTGTATTCTTTAGAAGCGATCTGTGAGAGCGCTCCTCCCCTTCAGTGTTACAATTTTCGGCAGTAGTAGACATGGGTCTTAACGTTACAACCATGCAGATAGGTTCATTTATCTTATCCGCGTCATGCAGAAGAAATGCAAAATATTGAAATATTGAAGTTGAGAATTGTTTGAAATGTTTACAAAAGTTACTCAATGATGTTCTAATGACAATAAAAGCTAAATTATTCCTAGAAATACGACATGAAATACTAATAGTTAAAGGTCTGTCAAAATTTTCCCATAATATGATATTACACAATTTTCTGGTATTAAAATGTCCTGTATATATTAAACAACTATAATAAAATCATTAATTGATAATAGATTTATTTTTATTACGAATAATAAATTATTTACTGCAGCATATGATTTATCCCAAAAAATCTTTAGGCATTTGTTAAATTTTCTTGGAAAGGGGTATACAGTAGAAGACCATTATAACGTCAACCTATATAACGCAGTTCTCTATAAACCGCACAACTTTTCAGAAGTAAACAATAGGTTTTGGAAGCTTAAAAAATCCCCCTGTTTTGCTTTGCAAACATAAAAATTGTTAGGCAAATTAAATTTTGAAGCAGTTTTTCATCTTTCCATCTTGATTTAAAGCTTTTAAATTTAAAATTTGTACTCATAGTAAATAGAAAATACCAGATGGCTCTTGAAAATGCAACTGTTATGCAAACCATGAAGCTAGCAGAAGTGCAGGATAATGCACTTTCTTTTGATTGTGAAACATATTTATTTGTGAATAACTAATTGTAATATTGGTGCTTTAATACTCATTGCAGATAAAACTCATTCTGAAATGCTAATATATAGATATATTCTGAATGTTAGTTTCAAAATTTGTGAAATGATCTATATAACGCAAAAACCTGTATAATGCAAAAGCTCTGGTCCCAAGGTGTGCGTTATAACGGTCTTCTACTGTATTTCAGTTAAAAATTTAAAAATATTTTTTCCCTGTGCTAACAAAAGTGCGAAGAATATTCAAAGGAATTTACAGGAATGTATCTTAATTACACGATGTTAAAAAAAATTGAAAGTAGAGTGGTCTCTGAGACCTCACGTCCCCTGTTACGTCCTACTTTTTCACCTCCCCTGTTACGGGTTAAATCTAGAATCAAAAATGATAAAATGTGTTCAAAAGTTGGTGTTGAGAAGGAAGGGCCTTTCCCCAATCCTGACCTCAATAGCTGATCCTGTTCACGATGAAAGAAAACGTCCAATGAGGTTTGAAGATTTAAGGTTTGGTTTCCATGTTAGGGAATTAGATGCTAGATTAAAATTCTCGATCTTGATCATAAAATACCCTAGCGTTTGCTTATTTCTGACAATGACTTAAGTAAGCATGCAATGTTTTATCTGATGAGTACAAATTTTTTTATCTAATGATTAACACTTAAAAAGCTAAAAGCTTTTATGGTGCATAGCATTGGTGCCCACCTGGGGGGGGGGGGGGGTGTTTTGAGAGGGTATTTTCCACTTTTTTTGGAGAAGGCTCTTGTTTTTGGAGAGGTCTTTGTAATATTTAGACGGAGGGGGGTGGGCTTGCTCTTAAGGGTGGGTGAGCATCCCTCTACTTAGAGAAACTGTTATAATGTTGTCCAAGTTCCCCTTTATATAATATTCATGACTCTATATCGCCGAGTGCCATTATAGACAATCATTTCTGTGAAATAATAAAATCAAAATTGTATGCAAACATAAATTGTTCTACAATGACGATTTTGCTTTGCAGATTTTATTTTTAATAATGAGAAAAATAAATACACTGAAGCACGGTTTATACGTTTCTCTTTTATACGTTTTTATCAATTATACGTTTTTAAAATTGGTCCCTGCATACTCGAATACACATTAAACTGTACCTATTATACGTTTTTTTTGTTTGTACGCTTTTTTCATACAGTCCCTTCAAAAACGTATAAACGGTGCTTCACTGTATACATAGATTCTTGAACTTTCTTACATTTTGATTATTTTTTATTAATAATTTATTTTATTAATTAATGTTAAATAGTTAGTCAATAATTGATTTTTTACTGTTTTTTGAGCCCAATAATCGATAAAATAAAAACAATATGTTAGGCGGCATGTTTTAGTTCGATATAAGAATGGTGGAATTTCAATCCTGAAAAATCCCCCCCCCCCCTCAAAACTCTTGCTTGTTCCACTGGGTGGTAGTGATGTATGTGTATGCAGTATAATATATGATGTCGTGAAAATTTGACTGATTGCAATAAGACTTGCTACTTTAGTGTTAAGCCAGTCTGGAATAACTTTGGGGTTTGGGAAGATTTTATTTCTAAGGAGAATTTTTTTTTCCTGATTTAATATTTACATCTGGCTATCACTATAAACTATATCATTAACCAAGTTCAACTGTATTTTTGATGTAATAACAAATGTTCTTATTTTGTAGGCATTTATGAATCCTATAGCAATGGCAAGAGCTCGTGGCCCAGTTTCAAGTGGAGGTCCATCAATTAGGGATTATCTAAACAGAGAACGTCCTTCGTGGTAATTCAACCTTATAAATCTTAACAACTACCCAAAAAATCTTATTCAACAGCAGGGACGGATACAAGGGAAGGGCTATGGGGGCGATCGCCCCTCCCTTGAGCAGCTCTCCACTGGAAAATTTTCGAAAATGAAGTTAAAAAAACACAAATTTAGTTGAGTTTCATTGATGTTGGGAGAAGGGAGGTTTGGGACCCTGTCGTGGAACTGTTTCAGAATTAAAATCCAAAACCTTTGTGATCGATATTTTAAAATCAGTATATACATAGTAAAAAGTGAGTAATAAAAATCAATCGCCCCTCCCTTGAAAATTTTCTGGATCCGTCCTTGTTCAACAGTATCCTGACCTGTTGTGGCTCCCAAAAAATGAAATTCAATATTTTTTCTCATCATCTCTATGTCAACCTCATATAAATAATAGCCAATGATCGAGTAACCCGCGAGTTTCAGCAATGAAATTCCCGCCCTGGCATGATAATTTGATAATATGTTTTGGCAATGTTTAACATGCAGGGGAAGGCTTTATTGTGACAAGGCTGAACTCGATCCGGTAACTTAACTGTTTTACTGGTATGACAGTTGTTTTAGGAGAATGAAGAAAAGAAAAAATGCCCAACAATGAATGCTACCTACTGAAGTTTAGGGTTAATCCAGTTCAGTTAGGGTTGATATTTCAAATATCAGAATATCACAAAACAGGCAACTGCTTCGTTCAAACGTTGAAGAGTAAAAGCAATTTTCACCGGTCATACCTTGACGGGCGACTTTCTAGTTTTTACTAATAATAAAGCTGAAAGTCTCTCCGTCTGGATTTCTGTCCGGTCTTCTGTGACGCACATAGCGCCTAGACCATTCAGTCGATTTTCATGAAATTTGGCACAAAATTAGTTTGTAGCAAGGGGGTGTGCACCTCGAAGGGATGTTTCGAAAATTCGATTTTGTTCTTTTTCTATTCCAATTTTAAGAACATTTTCCTGAGCAAAATTAACATAAGATGGACGAGTAAATTACCAAGTTATCATAACGTGGAACCGTAACATGGGCAAGCCAATTAGCGAGAAATTCATCATACATTATTTGTAAATATACAGGTGAACCAAAAGAACTTTTAATTTTCTACTATGGGCAAAGCCGTGCGGGTGCCACTAGTTGTAAATAAAACCCAGTAGTTTTTTTAAAATATTGTCTGAATTTCTTTTTGAAATGGGTCAAAAAGAGACAGAGAAAGAATACGCCACAAAAGTCTTTGTACACATTTATGATTATGAATACATTTATGATTAAAATTATCATATATTGTTTATTTACTATTTTTGCACTGTGTCGACACGTACAAATCATTTGGCTTTTATTTATTTATTTATTTTTTTTGTTTATTTAGCCTGTAATATTCTGCTTATTATTTAAAAAATGGCTGGTATTCCTAAAAAAACAACAAACACCAATCAAAATTTGATTTTTTCCTCAAAGTAGTGGTAAGTTGGTTCAAAATAGCACTAAATTAGTTGCTTTTTACCTTTTTAAGCATAGTATGTGACAGAATGCTTTAAAGAAAAAAGTCAGTTTAAAAACAAGATAAGAATGGGTAAACCAGCAAAGTTAACAAAACGTCATCAGAGGTTTACAATTAGAAAATTTATGAACACATTTGAGTGCTGTAAAAGTTTCTCCTGAGTTTAATAAAAAAAATTGCGTTTTAATTTACTATGAAACTGTGTGTCAAGTTCTCAGAGGAGCTAGATTAAATGGGAGCTTTTCCTGCAGAAAAGTTTTCATTCGCGCAAAACTTTTCCTGGCAATATGAATGATAAATAAGCCTAAAACATTCTGGAATAATGTTTTTCTTTTCTTTTTTTTTTTTTTTTTTTTGTATGCAGAAAGAAATTCAACATTTTTTGTTCCAATGTTGTATAATTATGAAGAGAAGAAAAAATGAGGAATTTAATCTTAAGAAATTAGATAGGTCAGTTAATCAGGGAGGTGAAGGTGTTCTTGTATGAGGGTGCATATCAGCATCAGGGCTTGTCAATTTGGAATTTATCATTAAAATAATGAACTATGTTGTTATTTTAAATATTTTAAAAGATAATTCTAGACTATTAGCCCAAAATTTGGTTATTCGAAACAATGGTGTTTTTTAGTCAAGATAACAATAAGAAGCACGTGACTTTCAACGTTTCTATATGGTGCCTCAAAAATTGTCCACGAGTTTTGAGAATATCTCCTCAATTGCCAGGTTTAAACCAGTGCAACATGTTTGGAGATTACGAGGTTAGGTGACGGAAATATGACATTGAAACAAAAAGTGAACTAAAAACAGTGAGGCTTGACATGTGGTTGAACACTCTCTTAGAAATTACAAAAAAAAAAAAACAAAAAAAAACAATGAAATCTATTCCCAGACGTTCAAAAGCTGTTCTGGATATTGCATGATATTCTACTAAATATTGACTTAATGGAAAATTAGGTAGATTATTTACTAATATGTAGATTTTTTAAAAAACCTACAAAGCCTTTTGGGAGAAAAAGTTTAAAGTTTCTGAGTCTTTTTGGTAATTAATTTCTTGAAAATGAAGTATTATTATTTTATTTAAACTTTTCATGTAGTTTTGTTAAAATAGATGGTAGATCTTATAATTAAATACCTGTTCCGAAACATTAAAACATTTCATTGAAAATAGTAAGTTCACAAACACTTTTGAGATCCATTGTTGGTGTCATCTGATATACTACTATGTTATGATGTTATTTGCCAAGTCTGATTTGGTATTAAACAAGTTATGAGGGTCATTTTTAAAGTAAAAATAAAGTGATATTTATACAAATACAAATGTGACGACCAGCAACAGGCTGTGGGGCCAGCAAGGCTGTTCCTAGTCAGTATATTAGTTCCCAATGTAGAACTGAAGATCAATGCCCTTCTTCAAGCTATCCACCCCCTTGCTCATCATCGCCTCTTCCAGTAAGCTGTTCCAAGTGCCCACAGCTCTAGCCCAGCCAGCAAAACCTTCTGGAAGGGATTTTATGATCAAAAAATCTTCTGGAGAGATTTTTTTATAAAAAAAACTTCTCAAGAGGGTATTTTGATCTAAATAGTCCTTTCATGTGTTTCAACTACTGTATTAGAATACACATTTATGTTAAAACCAATGCCTCTGGGAGGGTGTTTTAACCTACACCCCCACCACCTTTGCTGCGCCACTGACCCACAGCCCTTCTAAAGTAGTAATTTTTCCTAATTTACAAGATATCCTGAAATTTGAATAGCTTAAAACAATGACCCCTTGTCCTGCTTTCCGTGCAAAAATTTAACCGGTTAACATCTTTTATTTTGATAAATTTAAACAAATCACATAGGCGCTGGCACCCATATGCAAAAATTTTAGGGAAGCTCAGATATTTTCCCTATAGAAACCGATTTTGGTACAGATTAATGTTATTAAAATTTGACATTTTCAATGACTTATTCATTAACGACTGGAGAAGAAATGTTTTTACATTTTTGTAAAGGAAAAAGTACAGCAAGAAAGTTCTGATTTCTAAGCGGGTGTGGCTTGAGCCCCCACTTGCCCCTCTATATGGGCACCTATGATAAATATCCCCTCTGATTCTTCTTTACTCCAGGCTATACATATTTAGCCTATTATTGTAATCTAAATCTGAAAGTCCCCTTAGTAGTCTAGTAGTCCTTCTTTGAACAGTCTCCAACAAAGAAGTAGCTTTCTTGAGATAAGGAGACTAAAACTGCACAGCAAACAGTACTCTAAATGAGATCTTCTCAAACTTTTATTACCGATTTGTCTGTGTTTTTTTTCTTTTTAAGAAATTAAATACTAATTGCATTATATGTCTTTGTTTTCATCATTTCTGCTGTGAGCAGGTAAATGGCAGTATATGCAGAAATGAGTTTTCTTATATATTATGTTTGAAGAAATATGCTTTAGATACAATATTAACAGTAGAGAAATATTTGAATTAGAGGTTTTTAAGCGGAAACCAAATAAGCAAGGTTGTTCCATAAAGCAAACGTACAATGATTGACATAAATGCAAAAAAATGAAAAACTTACAGTTACTGCCTTTTACCTGTGTATGGCAGATTTGTTCTTGGTAGTTTTAGTTATCTCGTTCAAACACTATTTAAAATCCTTTCACTGTGCTTTTTGTCGATTTTTCTAGGGAGGAAGTCAAAGAAATCTTAAAAAAGAAAAAGCAAGGCTCTACAACACTTGCTGCATGGGAAGAACGAATGAATGAAGTAAACATTTACTATTCAATGTGGTTAAATTAATATGTACAGATTTTTTTTAATGTTTTGCAGAAAACATTTCTATTTATCAAACTTAAGGTTATACTGCATGTTTAAAATAAATTATATAAGCACTTGAAATTTTTATTTTATTAAATTATTCCTTTGTTATCTAATTGAAGTTTTCCAAAAAAAAAAAAAAACAATTAAATTTTATAAAATTTAAGCATTTGGCTAAGACTTTTGGAATTTGGCTGAGACAATTAAAATTTTGCTAAATTGTTGGCCAGCAATTTGAAATCCCTAGCATAAGCCCTGTAAAAAAAAAAAAAAACTGTGCAAGTCACAGAAAGAAGTTGGTAGAAATCATGAAATTGATAACTCAAAGTTCAGCAGATATCCTGAAATGCTTTTTTTTCTCCCTCTTCAGAAATTCAAAGAAGAGTTGAGATACCACAGAGAAAAAATGTTGGGTGAGAGTTCATCATCTGAGGTAAAAAGATCTTTGTTATACATACAAGTGAAATGTTTACTGAATGAAGTGCATCAGAAATTGTATTTTGCTGATGCTAAGTGTATTTGCACATTTTGGACCAGAATGGGGTGGTTTCCTTCAGTCAAAAGTACTACTTTTAATCATTGAAATTGATAGAATGAGCAAAAAAAACAAAAAAAAAAAAAAAAACATGGACCCAGAAAGTACTTTAATTTTCTCAATTGTTATTTTTTTAAAAATGTCTGATTTTTCAAGCAAGGCATGGTCTTGATGACGTCACAAATGATGCATTTTGGCGCATTTTTCTACCACTTTTCCACATTATGATAATCAACAAGCGAATCAAATATTGCACTCTACGCTTGCTATCAAACATATCGTTGCCAATACAAGTGAGTAAAGATGCGAATTAAATATTTTGCTCTGTGAAAATGGCATTTTGTGTGAATGGCATTTCATCATTTATACAAATACAAAATTGACGACCAGCAACAGGCTCTAGGCCCAGCTAGGCTGGTCCTAGTCAATTTACAATCCCCAGTGAAGATCAATGGCCCTCTTAAAACTATCTACTCCCTTGCTCATTACCACCTCATCCGGTATGCTGTTCCAAGGTTCCACTACCCTGCTAAAATAATAATTTTTCCTAATATCCATGTTAGCCTGATATTTAAATAGCTTAAAACAATGACCCCTTGTCCTGTTTTCAGTGCTAAACTTCAGCCCCGTAACATCTTTTGTTTTAATAAATTTAAACAGCTGAATCATGTCCCCTCGGTCTCTTCTTTGCTCAAGACTGTACATTTTTAGTCCTCTAAGCCTGGAATCATAATCTAAGTGGGAAAGTCCACTTATTAGCCTTGTAGCCCGCCTTTGAACCCTTTCCAATACATTAATGTCTTTCTTAAGATAAGGAGACCAAAACTGAACAGCATACTCCAAATGGGGTCTTACCAAACTTCTATATAAGGGCAGAAAAACTTCTTTAGTGATCGGTAAGATTCGTACACTTTGAAAGCGCACCATTAAAGTAATTTTTTTTAAATATTAAACTTAAATGAATTATTTGAAAAATGGTCAGATTTTAAAGCATGCTCTTTCAGAAAAAAATACTTTTAAAATTTTGGAAACGACCCCATTTGTTTCTATGTACATTCCGTGTTTAGTCTCTGAAGAGTTCTTGAAAATACCCTCGTACATTTCATCAAATATTCTATTCCTTACCGTATTATCCCGCGTGTCACAAAAATTCTATTCCTTACTGTATTACCTGCATGACACAAAATTGGTGCTTCATTTCCTGCATGCCAGAAGAAATAGGAACATATTTTTAACTTTAAAAGTGTTATAAGTTCTATCTCTTTGATCTTTAATACAGTAAAACCTGTAAAGTTGACCACCTGTCTAAGTTGACCGCTTTTGTCTGGAACGGAGTCCCAGTTAAGTCCCAGAAAATGCGCCAAAATTCAATAAGGAGGTATTTTGTTGCAAATTTGAGTCACTTTTGACTTGTTATGAATTTTTAGGAATTGCTAATATCAAATAAGCAAGATAAATAAATACCTTTGTGCTGAACAGTAAAGTAAGACAAAACGTTGTTTTGTCTTACTTTACTATCAAATAAGTAGTTTTTCATAAGCAATGAGGCTTTTTTTTTTTCGATCGGTTCACAGAAATTTTTAATTTGTATGATACTTTACGCGTCATTCTGGTAAATAATCTCTAAAAATATTTAAGCAACATTTTTTCTTATTGTTCTAAAGTAATGTTAAACTATGACAGTGAGTTTAAAGTATTCCAATTAGTTAAAAATGAAAGCATAGGACAAGCAATGACAAAAAAAAAGTTTTCATTACTACTTTCTATAAGTTGACCACCTGTCTAAGTTGACCACCAAAGTACTGCACCGCAATTGGTCAACTTACCCAGGTTTCACTGTATTAGCAAACAGTTTCATTTCATTAATATATTAAACTATGCTTTTTCTGCTACTTTGATAAAAGAATCTTATTAATTACGAACAAATTAAGAAAATTAAATGAAAATGACGGACACACTTTGAATCCTCAAGTTGTAATATTTTGCAATTACACAAACATCTTAATACAGCAATTCACAATGAATAAAAATAAACTTACCTCTCTAAATGGCATTTAAAAATAATTTATGAAGAAAGTTATTAATGAATCAAAATTGCCATAATTGTTCATTGGCACATAACAGAATCCATAATTAATGACCTGCATTGAGAACAAACACATATTTATTTTATCTCGTTTCTTGTTCAATTTTTTTTTTTTTTTTATTCTTTCCAAAAAAGAAAAAAAAGTTTCTTCAGTTGATTTTTTTTTTTTTTTTTTTTTTTTTTTGTGCAAAATGAGCCACAAATTACTCGGCATGCCAGAAAATTCAAGTTGATGGGGGGGGGGACTTCCCTGGACTAGTGATCTTTTGGTTATTATAAGCAATGTGTTGTGACAAGCAGTATCATTGTAAATCAACCCCATTGTGTATTTTATTAATTACTGTTTTATGTTTTAATTAAAAATTTTTTTTTATCTGCATTCTTTAGAGGAAGAAGCATAAGAAAAGGAAAAAGAAGAGGGTGAGTTATGGTTTTTTTTTTTCGTATTCATTTTAAAGACTTCCAAACTTTTCCAATTCATGACACCCTTTGAAGTTTTATAATTTTATCATGATACCCTAACCTGTATCAATTACATGTAGAGTAGATCTCGAATAAAAAGTAGAATCTTAATTACAAAAACTTTATAATTTCATAACAACAAAAATTATTTTTGATAAACCACAAAATTATCCAATGTGTATCATATTTTGAAAATTACTTACATTATTATTTTCCTTGATGTTTAGAGCTGTTTATTTTCTGACTGGAGTGAACTACAGTCAATTCGCAATAACTCGAATTTTTTATCAAGTCCCCGACCCCTTTGTCTTTAATTCCATGCCATTATTCTCAATATCTCAAAGTTAACTTCCTTTAACTCAAAGTTTTTTCAAAGATGACCCTAAATTTATTTCGAAGGAATGAAAAAAAAAGAAAGAAGTGACTATAGGAGAAAAATTAATTCACCTTCACTTGCAATTCCTGCACAATAGACCTATAGAGCAGGAAGAGCACCTGTTGAGCCAATGAGCGATAAAGGAGTTACACATGCGGAAATGAATTAGCTTGTTTTCTTTTGTTGTACTGTACTGTTTACACTTTGAAATATTGCTGGAGTAGGAATTTGCTTTTAAGCTGTCAAGTTATCAAGTCAACTCAACTGGTTGTACCTTTATGTAAAGGTTGACCTAAGTTAAGATGCATTCCCCATCATTCTTTAGTTCGATCATTTGCTGATAAGTTCCTGAGAGACAGAGTGAGTTTTCTTTACTATTAAAGATGTCTAAGCAAATACAGTCTATCAATGATATTAAAGAAAAAGAGAAACTTCTAAAGTGGTAGAACCATGAATCGAAATTTGAAACGAATGAAGACCTGCTCCTTTCCTGAAGTAGAATCAGCTCCATTCGGGTGGATCCAGCAATATCAAAATCAAAACCATGCTTTTGATTTTTTTTCTCTCAATATTTTTAATTAAACTGTGCATATTTTACTTAAAAACGTTTTAGTTCTGTAATTTTCTCTGTTATATGTACATATTAATTAAAATATTCAATGAGTTTAATATTAAAATGTCAAATGCCGAAACTAGCAGTAAGTCGAACTTCCGATAAGTCGAAAATTTTCCTAGTCCCTTTAGATTCAAGTTATTGCAAATTGACTGTATATGTTTAAGAATTTAGTTAAAAAATTGTTAAGTGATAAGTGGCATTTTACTATTTTTAACCGCTATTTAATTTTGCCCCAACATTAGAATTTTCTGTTTCTGAGCTACGAAATTTTTTGAAAAATGTCTAAAAATATATTGGTAGTTTGTTAGTGGTTTTCACTTAAGAGGGGGGGGGGGAATATACTCTGTTGTAGATTTCTGAATCTCCATTTTCTATTTAATTGGTAAATGCATTATATATATATATATATATATATATATATATATATATATATATATATATATAAAACTTTAAAGACTATCTATTCCTGCATAAATCTTTTCAGTATCAGTTAGTAACACATTTATTTCTTTTAAGTCTTCAAGCTCATCTTCATCTTCATCTAGGTTACCTGATTCTTCAAATTCTGAGGTAGGTTTAAATCTTACTTATTAATGTTTTTTTTTTCTTATGTCTTTCTGTACATCGCATTTGCACAATATTTTCTCTCTTGTAATCTATTTGACTTGGAAGTTTTACTTATTGAAAGGTGGTGGGGGGCGGGTTGCATTTTATGTGCTTATAATAAAATCCAAAACCCCTTTTCTGGGTCTCAAACTCTGACTCAGGCCTCAGTGTAGCTTTAACTGAAGTCATGAAGACTAACCAGTTTAAAAAAACTTATTTGCAATGTGTGATTTGAAAATTGCTTATCTGTGAGCAGAGTCTGTTGTAAAAAATATTATACAGTTGACTCTCTGTTTAACCATTTTCAAGGGACCACAAAAAATCGTCCTTAACTAGAAATCGTCCTTAAATAGAATGCTTTTAACACTATAGTGTACGATCTGGGACTGTGGAAAGCCGTCATTAAATAGAGGAAGTCGTTAAATAGAGCAACGTTAAACAGAGAGCCAATTGTATTTTTAGTACCATAACTGCTAAAAAGCCATTTTGTTCCATATAATGGCTTTTGTAGAGTATAGAGCTCTTAAAATAATGCATAAATGGCAGCGAATCATAAATGATTTCAACTATTTAAATAGCTTAAGTAAATGTTCTTTTTTTCTTTTTTTTGTGAAATTTGATATTCTTGATGTTAAAAAAATGTTTAACAAACTGGTAAACTTTATTTTGGAACAAAGTTTACTTTAAAAATTGCTTTATTTTCCGTGAAGCACTATTCTTTAATTTAAGAATTTTGTAATCATAAATTTTCCCTCAGAACTAATCAAGTATCTTATGATATTGACTGAACATGTGATCTTACTTATTTTACCAATTATGTAAAGTTATGTATATGTAAAATTGGTAAAGTTACATAATCAATCACTCTCAATTCTGCAGGTAAAATAATTGATTTTATTTCAAAAGAGAAAACTCAAAACATGCATTTATAGGAAGTAGTGTAGTCCGTTTTGTTGAGTGTTTTGAAAATCTTGTCCACCAAGTCCTTTTCTTTTTTTCCTTGGTCCATTAGTTTACTATGTCTGAATTCTTTTCTAAGCTTTCTTTCAATTTTCAAACATTTTTGACTATGCTTTTGAATTCTTCTGTTACATTAAAACATCTAAAATTAAGATGTTGTTTTATGATTATTATGTAAATTGAGGAAAGCCAATGTAAAACAGAAGATTTGCAATCAAAATTGCATGTGCATATTTTGAAATTACATGACATCTTTAAGTGAAAAAATACATTGACATATATAGACAAACTCCAGAAAGGTGCAAATTCTTGCTTCAAAATAGTAGCAACCATAAAAAGCATTTTCTAATCAGTCTTGATCAGTATTTGTAAGTTTTCAGAATTTAGTCAGTAAAGCCAATATTTTTCTGCAAATTTAGATAATAATTGACTTAAAATGAAAATAAAAAAAAGAATCAGCATCAGTATTTTCCCCTTTCTTTATAAGCTGTGGAAAATACCAAAAAATAAATAAAGAGAGAAATCGCCAATCTTGCGGCTTAATTTTGCCATCCCGGTAAAGTTTCCATTATTTGATAAGGGTCATTTCCTGCCATTTTATTAAATGGGAAAAAAAATCTGTTCTGTAGCAAAGTTAGATTCTTTTTACTCTATTTCCACACTAGTTTTTGAAAGAAAGGAGTAAATATATGCTTAGTATATTGTAAAAATCCTTTTGAAAAAAAAAAGCAAATAATTAAGTAATTAGTAAGTAAATACAGAAAAATAAAATTTTTGAAACTAAGCTAAGATGGAGAAATGTGGCTGTCAGGTGCAGTTTTTCGTCTCAGGCTCATAGAAACCTTAGAAAATCATTTATCCATTTCTTTTTATTATTATTATTTATTTGTCACCACCAAATTTAAAAAATAAATAATAATAATAATAAAAACAAGCATTTAACAGTACTAAATAATACTTACAGTGAAGCACCGTTTATAAGTTTCTCTTTTATACGTTTTTATCAATTATTCCTTTTTTTAAATTGGTCCCTTCAAAGTCTGATACACATTAAGCTATACCTATTATACTTTTTTTCATTTGTATACTTTTTTCATACAGTCCCTTCAAAAACGTATAAACGGTGCTTCACTGCATTTATATGGAGGCGAAATACGAGTAAATCAAGTCATATTACATTGTCCCTAGTAGTCTGAATTTGGCTTTAATGGTGTTGCAAGACAGCGAAGAAATAAACAACGAAAAAACAACAACATATCTTTTAATTATATTTGTCATCCAAAGTTAAAAATATAACCTAAAAAAAGTCATGCATCTAAAATATTAGAAATAATGCACTTAGGTAGTTATCATTTTATCTGCAGTCGATCATTACCAACCTCACTTTTTTCACTTTTGAGCTGGACAGTAATGACAATTTTGCATATTTCACTTGAAAAGACATAAAATATGGCTACCTTCGTTAAACTTTAACATGTTTCGTACAAAGACTCAATGTAAACATAAAGTTTAAAATTGCACAAAAATGTTGGAAGTAATTCATTAGGTGTAAGGATGGTAATTACATTTTTTTTTTTTTTCAATTTATACATTAGACATTATTAGGTGTAAAACATGAAAATAACCTTATAAATACACAAAAATTTCAATTCACAAAATTCATATTTTGTTAACAAAATGATGATGGCTGCTATGAAACTGAAAGTTTTTTGAGCTGCCAGTTGCACCTAAGGGTCATGAAAACCTGTTAAAAAAAGTAGATGGTAATGTTGCAAAATGCTGGAGACAAGTTTTAACTATATGCAAGAAACATGATATTGATCTGTGCAATAAAGCAAAAAAGAAACTTGATTTCAAATCTGAAAGGTGGCTACCAAGAAATCTTATTCAGCCAGTGGCGAACGAGGGGCGGGGGGTACCCCCTCATGAGGCATTGGTTTTAACATAAATGCAAATTCTAATAGTATATGCATATGAAAGGGCTGTTTTGATTTTTTTTAACCTTTCAGAAGGTAATTTTGAGAAAAAAAAAAAAAAAAAAACCCTCCGGATGGTATTTTAGATTAAAACATTTCCTCCAGGAGTTATTATTACGCAAAAAACCTCTACAGGTATTTTAGATCAAAAAGACTATTAAAGGAGGTATCTTTGATCAAAAACCCAATCCAGAAGGTATTTCTGGCTGCAGTAGTGCTTTCAGCAGCTTCTGTTCACCTCCACTGGTTTTCATAACATTTTTTCGACCACACATGCTATCAAATGAACCAATCATACGTTATGTTAGTTATTTTGCTAGATATTAATGCATTTAAAATGGAGGGGGTAGAAGTTCATCATGAAAGTGACAGAAATTCGGAAGTGCATACAACATAGCTGCCGCCAACTCTTCCAATTTGTTCGAGAGACTCCCAAATTTTGATTCTTCTGTGGAACTTCTCAATAAGGAAAATATCTCTTGAATTTTCACCAAAACAGCAGGATTCCCTGGAGAGGGATTTTTTAATTATTAAAATTTTGAAAAAAATCCCCACAGTAAAATGGTCTCACTTTGCAGAAGTAATTGTAAGGGATTTCAATATGTCTTAACATTATTGAAATATTTTCCTTCTTTTTAAAACTTTTATTTCCAAAACATTGTGGTAAAAACGTCTTCGATTTTCCCCCCAAACTTCTCAAATGTTTACCTGCTACACAGAATGTTCATTATCATGTTTAAGAGAAAACAAACTGGTGCTTGAAGAACATTTTTTTATCTATAAGTTGTTGATTTCAAGTGCTGTACCAGGTTAATATTAATGAAATCTCTACTTAAATTTTTAAAACTTGTGTCGGGAATTTTATTCATGTGAAATCTCCAGTATGTTATACATCAGTTTCCTTAATTTTCATCTTTCAGTGTTGGCAGCTATAATATAATCTTGTTTTACTTAATCTGATAAATTTATTTCTTCATTTTTCTTTGAGGATTCTCATGCTTATGCACACAGGGGATCACCACTGGTTAAGAAGTTTGATAAAAACTGTCAAACTTATGTTATTATTTAAAGTATAGTAAAAGAAATGGAAAATTGCCTTGTATTAAAGTAGGGGATTATATACTTGAAAAATTGCTTTCATTTGACAACATTTGAGAAGTATTGATTGAGTAAACACTTTATTTGAAACTTGTTACTGCATAAAAAAAAACCTGTTGTCAATATTTAAAATTTTTCCCATTCTATAAATACCTGATTGCCTTTTATTTACTCTTCCATGCAAACATTACATGGCCATTGCAATTTATCTGCAATTGCAATTAGGATGAAGCTGGCTCAAAGCATAAGCACAAGAAATCTAAGAAAAGGAAGCATATCAAGCATGTGGACCATAGAACATCTGATGTAAGTTATATTTTTAGAATATAATTGCTTTGTTTCAGTAGAAGATTAAAGTGGGCAATTATTTTGGCTATCATAACAAGTTATTTACATTGATGGCAGTTTAAAAACTAAAGCTAAAAATGGTAAAATTGCAAGTATTATATTACTTCCTTTTACAAAAAAGGAAGTATTGTATTCGCAAAAAAAATTTCACTCAAAAATCGGCCTTAATTTACATTTTGCTCACCCCTGAAGTTTTCTTGTGACGTCCGTATGTATGTAATTTGTCAAACACTTGACGATAAGCTTTTAATAATTTGGCGATTTTTTTTAAATTTTTAAGTCTGGTTTTCATTTGGCCAATGTTAGTGATATTTAAACAGTTCACCACTGACTTACATTAAGATTGCCAGTAATGGGGAAATAAATCTGTGTAAAACGTTTCTTTGCTTCGGTTTGCAAGAAACTAGAGGTTAAAATATTTAGTGTTTCCTTGCTTACTCCAAGGCACTATTTTCATTAAATTGGCGTAAAAGGAAGTCATATGATGCACACATCAGCTCATTTTTTATGCCATTTTAGCTACTTGATTACACTAGGTATACTGCAATTCAAATTATTACAGGAACCCTCGTTTATCCGAACTAACTGGCAATCCGAATAAACGAAAATCTTGGTAATGAGTAAAACAAATTCATATATGAGCCGACTTTTTACTACAGCAAAAAACAATGTTCTGTACCAAAATAAAAAAAGGATTGTTTTCCACAAACACTTTTATCATTTATAATGCAGCTGCAGTTGTGTCAAATTGATGCTCCAAGTATGCCATGGTGTTTGTTATATTACTATAGGGTCATTCTGCAGTGTTTGGCTGTGAAATGTCCCATATATGTAACCCTCAACACCGAAATATTTATCAGGGGTGATTGTGGTCCGGTATTTTACCGAACTTCCGGACGTATTTCCGGTATGTTCATGTCTGAAAATACCGGAATTATGTTCTTTTTTTCGTGATGCTTTTATCTCCCTACCTCCGCAATTTATTTTAAATTATATAATACTCATCAAATATACCTGCAAGAGCCTTAAGATGGACAATTATCCCTTAAGATGGACAAATGTCAAGATAATTTGTATAACACCAGCTCAAAATTAACTTTGTAATTCATTAAAAATTTAATTAAATGTGCACGCAATATTTTGACTCAGAACTATTTAAAACTATGGCAAAATTTCACTTAAGTAATAGGGGCCAAAGATTGCCCCCCCCCCCCCCGTTCTCGCTTTGAAACTTTCAGGTATTTTTTGATGAACTCACAATAACCCCTGATTTATGTTTGTCTTTTAAAAATAAAAATAAGTCTTTAAAAATGGAAAACTTTGGTATTTGTATTACGATGAAAAAATAGTGATATTTTGAGATTTAATGTTCCACGCGAGACATTTCACAGCCAAATAATGTGGAATGACCCTATAATTAATTGCACAATCTGTACAGGAGTTATACATACCCAAAATGAAAAGTGAATGTTTGGTGTACTTATAGTTGTATATGAATTTGTTGAAAGGATACCCCGCTTAAAAAGTCTCTTTTACTAAGTCTCAAAGAGTGACCTTATAACAAGGTCCGACTGTATACCTGTATATGTATGTGTTAATAAGTGAAACTCTAACCACCATCAAAAATATGCTTTGCACCACTGGCGTGAAGTGGTGCTATATAGTCAAACATGTGTGGGAAAAAGGCCATATAAAGGCCCTATTTTTTAATCTATTGGAAGAGTGGAAACCTTGTTGCATATAATGTATGCTGCATTGCCAAGATTGGAGCCAAAACTTTCATTTCAGCGTGTACAGGGCCAGATTTAGGGGAGGACAGGCAGGGCTACTGCCCCGAAGCCTCCACAATAAAATTTTTGCAAAATATCCTAACTTTCACGGGCCAAAAATATCAGGCTTCACTCACTCTCTCTACGTTTTATCTTTCTCAATTGACATAACACAGTGGGAAATTTCATTACAAAAAGCAGAGCTGGCTTTCTGATTGTCCTTTGGCAATGGGTTAAATATTTATTTCAGTTCTCGCTCAACAGTAGGTTAAAATAAATATTAATCATTTGGGAGATGTAACCATCCAATGTTTAAATTAATTAATTAACAAAAACGTTTCCGATTCGATCCATCGCGCTTCGAAACCATGCTTGCTACAACTTAATTTCACAAAAAATTTGATCAAAATCGGTCTAGCCGTTTAAAAGCCTTATGGTGATGAACGTACGCAGATTTTTATATATTAAGATTTATATGTGTAAATGTATGTGTATATAATGTAATATGTATAATACAAGTTTAAATTTCAAGTTATATGTAAACTTATATTAAAAACTTAGCGTATCTATCTGTGTCAAGGACGAGGTGATAGCCGAATCCGGCTAGTATTTAGATTTGTAGTTAGATTTTTTTGTCGGGATTCTGGCTTGTCGAGATTTTGACTATGTCGGGATTCTGGCTTATCGGGAATTGGACCATGTCAGGATTCTGGACATTCGGGCTTTCGGCCCTGACGTGATATCGGGCAGTTGGGATACCGTCTGTCAGAATTTCAACCCAGACAATGCATAACCACCATAGTTTATTGAATAGCATATGTTTTACCCAGGTCTAGTTAGTTCGGATTGTTGATATCTTACTATATATTTTTTGCATCCAAAAATTATATTTTCGTAAAAAATATTTCCCTAAAGTCATGGCGATATCAAGTGTTTTGATTTTTAAAATTGTTCATTTTATTCTTAAGGTTTGTATGGTATTTCAAATAATTTCACTTTCAGAAAGGTAAATTTGTTTTGAGAAGGAAATTTCTTAGCAAAACAGCATAGAACTGAAAATTGTAACATGTCTCAACTACTTTTTTAAGTGGCATGTGTACACTGATTGTCATTCTGTAATTTTTTTTTTCAATAAATATTTTGTTTTATGTTGATGATTTTTTTTTCTCCATAGAGTGAATCTGGCAGTCATGTAAAGAAGAAAAAGAAGCACGTGAAGGATAAATAGTGCATTATCATGTTCTGACAATATATTATATCACTATCATGTATAGAGAATGTGTTTGATTTGTACAAAAATAAAGCTTTAGAAAACTTTATGCCACACTTATATCCAATAGGAAAGACCTTATTGAGAATTCTTATATCAAAAAATTGTTTTCAAGTGTTAGAGAAACTTGTTTGGATGTATTGAGGTTGAATAATAAGTGTATGAATTCCTTTTTTTAAAAACTATTTTGTGCACTTCCTTGTGCAATTTGTATAAAAGTTATATTTATGACAATCAATTCTGTTTGTGATCATATATTATCTTAGTTATGTACTAAAATGCTTGCTATATTGCATTCTTTAATAATAATTTGAAAATAAAAATAAAACATTATGAAGAAATTAAAAAGTTGAATAAAAAGTTACCATAAAAAATCCTTTCAATGTCAATAATTTTTGTCTATAAAATTTTCTTTAGAAGGAAATTTCCTTATTTTGCAGCTCCCGACACAATAAGGAAGGTGCTCGCCTCAAAGCAACAAAGATATCCTACTGTTGCTCTGAAGCGACGATATATGCAAGTCAGCAGTGTAGTATATTCAAAAATGTATGTTATAGTTTAACTACAAATAAAAATGTTTCCATTTTAAAGTCATCTGCCATCTCTCTGTGGTCTAGCTTTAACAATTTTATTGTTAAATGAGAGAGCTTAGGGATTGAAAATATGTTTCTATTGCCATTTTGTACTTGTTAACAAATACCTAGCTGCCAACTAAATAATCTTACAATGTATGCAGTGGCTATTTCTATTCTTTTTTGACCATTATAAAGAAAATTATTAAAATTTAAAGTATTATACCATTTTTAAATCTTTACCTTTACTTGATCTGTGCTTTTATAAGCAAAAAGTAAAAAAAAAAATTAAAAATAAGTAAATAAATAAACTTTTATTTCTTTGAACTTAAACTTTTAAAAGTTGATGACTTTGCGGCTTTCAAAAATTGTCAATCAACACACAACTTGTTTGAAACAATAGTTTTTCTGTAAGTTCCTACAGATTAAAATCTGCACTGTTGAAACAAAATAAAAGTTTTGCAGTAATCTGTGAAATGTAGGAAATTCCACACAAATAGCCTTTTATTTAATTTTTTAATGTAGAATCATGCTGTTATCTCCATGCTGTTATCCGATAAAAAAAAGCGCGCAGTTCTCGTACAAATTGGCCTTATGACCGTACAAAACATCCGAAAATCTTACAATGTACGGCTAAATCGTACAAGTTGGAAACTATGCAAATAAAACAGTCATTTGCAAATTATAAAACTAGCTGTGATTACCTTTCCTTTTCTGTGATTTCCCATGCTGACTAGAAAAAAATTAATGTATGGAAAATTATCTTCAATCCCGCAAGGTTTAATTTTAACCTAGAAGAGGCAGTCGAGGTGGGGGCTATTTTTAATTTAACATCAACGTAATGTCCTTGCCTAACATTCAATCAGGACTACTTGTTATTTTGCAGCAGCCATTTCATCAAATATCATTAAACTAAGATTACTTTGCAATCTTATACACTGCTCAAAAAGCAATGAATTATCAATTAAATATCTTGCTATCAGATGCCACTTTCAACTATCACACCTGACCAGGGTGATTGTTTTTAGAACCGTTACTTTGATCTTCTAGCTTTGTAATAAATAATGAGTGACAATTTTCAGGTGAAAAAAATTCATGACACAATCTGGGTTTTCAAGGAAAATTGCAAAATCCTCAGAATTTTATATTTGGATTTTTAAAATCCCCGTAGCATGAATGTGCATCAATTGATTGTAGAAACAATGCAGATTTCAATGTTTTGTATTTGCATTATGTAAACAATTACACTCAAATATATTTTCAAACTACATAGGGTTGCAAAAATCCTCAAGCCAGAAAGTTAAAAAAAAGTCCCTAATTTTGATTTTTATTAAAAAGGTCTAAATATAAACAAACACTGAAGAATGGATATTTAAGAAACAAAATTCAAATTATCTCACTTAATTCAAAATTAATTTTTATTATTAGGCAATTAAGGAGTTGTTTTTCTCCAATGATTCTACATTATAAATTAAATAAAAGGCTATTTGTGTGGAATTTCCTACATTTCACAGATTACTGCAAAACTTTTGTTTCAACAAAAATTTATTTTTAAGAAACGGAAAAGGATCTAGAAAAGCAATGTCTAGGAGGTTAAAAACTTAATCAACAGTGCAGACCTTTCAATGCAAGACATTTAACATAAAATGAAAAAAAAAAAAGTTCATGAAGAGGTTTTTTCCAGAGCAACATGTACTGTATATTGTTTCACTTTGTTTACAGGCAGCTTTTTCTTTCTTCTCTGCTAATACTACTATTCCATATATATATACAGGTGGTGCCAACTTTTTTTTTTTTTTTGGGGGGGGGGGGGGGGCACGACGCAGACTAAGACATTGACATTTTTAAAGGTGTTTTTCATTTTTGGGGGATCATTGCAATATCTAGGGGGGGGCACCCCTGTGTATATATATATACAGTCTAACCTCGTTATCACGACACCTTTGGGACTGTCAACAAAGTGTCGTCATAGCCGGAGCGACGTTATAACCGGAATAGTTTAAAAATTCATAATTAAACATTAGATAACAGCAAAATTAGATTTATTGAAGAAATTAATAGCGTTTATATATATGTTTTTGTAATTAGATTAAACTAATGCAAATTTGAGTTATTGGTAGATATAACAAAAATTTAAAAAAAAAACTTAACTTTTCCCCCTCACCCCTCAATTTTCAAATACTTTCCAATAAGTGTTTACTAAACTTTTGAATTACATTTTTAACACTCCTCTTTTCCACAAAATTATCAGTAAGAAAAAAAACAATTCAAGACTTTTCACTTTTGTCCGCAATTTGATTAGATTTTTGACGGCTAAGCCTCACCTTTCGAATGTGAAAAAACCCTTTGTAATTCTTGTATCCACTTTGGAGTTGTGTGTCCCTTTTTAATCTAATGAAGAGCTCTTATCTCTTTTTTTCTCATGGGAGAAGCTTGCAGTGACCACCGACAGCTTCAGGTAGCTATGGTCTTTCTTTCTTCTTTTGTTTCCCTCGTCCAGTATTACAATCCACCTGCTTTGAATTCCTTTCTATTGTCCTTCATCTTGTCAAAATCTGAAACCCGTACTTTTCAGAATTTTTCTACTCGCCCCGTCCGCCATTCTTAAAGTGTTGTCATGCCTGGTCAAATCTCTTGGCAGAGTCCGAAGGTCTTACAACAAACATTTCCAGGTGTTTTCATTATTTTACTGAAAATTTTTCAGTTGAAAAGAAATATTTGATCCAGTCTGCGTAGCTCGAAGTGTCGTCGTAACCGGAGTTGCACTAAAAAAACTGTCGTAAAATCCGGAGCCACTTAATATTAAAATAATATGGCATAAGTTCGGGACTTTGAAAAAGTGACGTGACATCCGGAGTGTCGTGAAATCCGGGTGTCGCGATAATGAGGTTTGACTGTATATACAGTTAAGCACCTTTTATACATTTCTCTTTGATATGGTTTTTATCAATTATACGTTTTTAAAATTGGTCCTTGCAAAGTCTAATACACATTAACCTATACCTATTATACATTTTTTCGTTTGTACGCTTTTTTCATACAGTCCCATCAAAAGTGTATAAAAGGTGCTTCACTGTATATATTTTTTCAACAATCAATTCATTTACTAAATTAATACTTTTCACTAAATATTGTGATTCTGCCATCATATTCTCGGCCCTTTTGATAAAATCGAGATTTTTTCATTCGTTAGCATGGTGCCAACGATATACATGTATATACATTTTTATATTAATTATAATTATTTAACAAAAATAGCTAGACAAATTTTTAAAAAGTAGGAAATATTTTTTTTTTTCTTTTATAGTACTTGTTACAAAACAACTTTAATAATACTTAAATTAGTTAACTTGTAAAAACCCTACAGTGATTTTGCATTTAAAGGCAAGCTCAGGATTAATACAATAGGTTATTTTTGTTTCAGAAAAGGAGGTTACTGAAATTGTTTTCTTAAAAAGTGAGTGTATATTTAATGTAGAAAAGAAAATAAATGAAAATGCACTCAATTTTAAAGAAACATTTATTTTAAAGTCTGTCACTGAGGCGGCTGTCGTCCACGGCCAAATCCTCCTTTCTGTAAGGGGGGAAAAAAGAAACAGATTAGAGAAACAAGTGCAACACAGAACAAAGAAAACAGGATCATTCCACGTCAAATCGCCTAAATTAAATAGTCGGCTGTGCTGTCATGTCTCCGATTTTTTCCATTATTTTTTTTACGAACATATCTATGAGAAAAGTCAAAATTATTTTTTTAAGATTTTTTGAATGAAAATTACGCTCCGGAGATTTTTTTCAAAAATTCGATTTTTGTTCGGTGACTCCGAAAAATGATAAAAATTGAATTCTTGAAAAAATACTCCAAAGCATAATTTTCATACAAAAAATCTAAAAAAAATAAATAAATAAATAAAATAATTTGGGCTTTTCTCATAGATATCTGTTCATAAAAAATAATGGACAAAATCCGAGACATGATAGGTGATTTGAGGTGAAATGACCCAACACTGAATTGAATACCTACAGCTTCTTAATAAAAACCAAATGTTTACCATCATGCTTAAATGTACATTAAGCATTACAAACTGATTTATCTTACAGTATATGATCAAAGGAGCAATACTTTGAAAGCAGTATAAGTGCTGACAAAAATTAAGATTTTTTCAAAAAAAAAAAAAAATTAACACCTGCACTCATCACTAGCATAGTCCTAGTTTTTTGATCATATGCTACAGTACTAAAATAATGAACAGTATATCATTCATAACTTATGTGTTCTTGTCTTTATATGTGTCTTTTCAATGACCAAGTTTCTGCCGGGTTTCCTCTCAAACAATGGTCAGAAGTAGCGCGAACTCGCACTGGATTTTAGGTTTATTTTTTCAGTTAACATTTCATATCACAATTTTAAAAAACTATTTACTTGTTAGTAAAATCAAAGTGTTGTTATTTTTAGGGTGTAGCTTTAAGAGATGTAGAGGTATTTAATTTCCAAGATGGTGGTATGAGTTCCTCTATTCTCCAGCTCTATTTTGATTTGCTCCCAGCAAAAACATTCCTGTGATCATTATTATTAGGCTGGAGCTTAAAAGTCCCCCCCCCCCCCAAAAAAAAATCCATACTTTTACATCTCGCACAGTTTCATTTGAAATAAAAATGATACATAAAACACTTTAACAATGCATTAAAATATTTAGAAGTAGTTGTTAAACAATTTATTTACCATATTGCACTAATACCGCATTGATTTTTGGTGGTAAGAACTTGTAACTGTAATAGCAACTTAGTTTCATCATGATTTATTTTCCCACCCTATTCTCTAATAAGAACAATGGCATTCAGCATCATCATTTACAACTCATAAGCCTATAATTATCTCATTCTTATAGTCATCTATCTCTTAGCACCCACAATTCTAGATTACATCCCAGATATTTCACCAGAAGATTCTACAACTGAAATAATATCATCAACAGATTTACAAGCAATCTCTACCCCTTTTTAGTCGGAACTTAATTCTGTATAGCAGTCACGTTCACTAAATTAGTCCTGACAAATACCACAAATGGTTAGAAAATTAAGAGATGCAAATTCTGAAATGGTGGAAAATGTTAAAATAATTCAGCAACAAGCCACTGTAAGGACTGCAGGAAACTTGTGGTGAAACCTAAGTTTTCATTCATATAAGAACACCGTGTGCATGTAGTCCTTGTTCTTCTTTCGAAGTTAGTTTATACTGAGATTCGAACTCCATCAAACGGCTTATTTTGACCGTGATATTCAGCAAGCAATGATTTTCATTTACAGTATTGAGATTTTGGTCGAATACCATTAAACTACATAGAGTTATGAAAAGTACATAGCACATAATGTGCTAATTTAATGTTTTGCATGAAATTTCTGTTAGATTAATTGAAAACTTTTTTCTAAAACTAGCTTTTCTCTCACTTTCAACATACACACAGTAATTGATTAAAATAGACCTCTTTGTGTTTTGTAAAAGTTCAAATATCAGACTGATTATCTAGAGCTACCTAATTTTTGAAAATCAAAATTAGTAGCAGAAGATTGTCCCAGGTGAGTGGAGAGAAACAGCATATTTTATGGCAAATCTAGCAGACACAATGAATAATGTATGTTTAATGTACAATGATACAAATTAAGCTTATTTTGAAAAATTATTTAATTTCCTATGTTTTATTGTTCCCTATAATTTAATGTGACAAATTCATTTTGTTGGCTTTTAAACAAAGTTCAAAAGAAATATTATCAAAATGAGATCAGAACAAAGGGGAAAAAAATAGAAAGAAGTTTTGGGAGTTTTTGTAGCAGTTAGCAGCTTGATTATCTGAATGGGGCCTGGTGCCAATTGAATCTGGTATTTGGAATGCACTTGTCTTTTTTTTTTAAACAATAAAAACTTTCCCCTTTGTACAATTTCATTCTTAAAATTTTTAAATACAGATGAACTTACAAATTCGAATTTTGGTTCAGCGCCTCCAAGGCCAACATCTCCTCTCTTGTCAGGACCACCTATTAAAACAAAAATTAACATGAGCTGTGATTTGGTCCACACCAATTTACAACATAAAATCTGATAAATCTTGTACTAATGTTTGTTTTCAGGGTTGATAAAAATCATATTTCTTTTTAAATAAATAAAAAAAAACATCTTTTTTAATTTAAATCAGATTTTTGAAATTTAAATATATTTGATACTAACAATTCTGTTAAGTTAAACTGTTTAAGTTAATTTTATAATTTTAGCCACATCTAGCAACCATGAATTGCGGGTGCCGAGTTTGACGGAAACTTGCTACAATATAAAGTTTATATCCCCAGATAGGTCTATTTCCCAAACATTTTTTCTTAACAACAAAAATAAACAACACCTCCTTCCCCTCTTCTACTAATAAATAAATATTTTTTAAAATAAAATAGAATTATACTCACTGTGGAAATGAAGAATAAAATAGAATTATATTCACTGTGGAAATGAAGAATAAAAATAATACCAAGTAGTGAGTTATTTTCCTTCAATAAGGAAATTTTTTTGGAAAAAGAACCCTGAAACAAAATGTATGATAAAAAGGAAAACGCTTTAAATCTTTACTAATAATTAAGCTGAAAGTCTGTCTGTCAGGATCTCTGTGACGCGCAGGGCCGGATTTATAGTCCATTTAGCGAGAGCTGATAGTGGACGTAAACAAAACAACGTGGCAATTGGCGTTACCGCTGTCTGCTTGGCGCTGGGATGATTGAAAACAGAGCCAATCAGATAAGCGAAATGTCCGCGCTTTCAACGCGAACAGCATTGCCAAGCAGGCGAGTAAGTCATGGAAGTAGTAACCTTCTTTGTTTACTTCCTCTATCAGCTCTCGCTGAATTGAGTATAGGGTAGGGTTTTTAAGTAAAAACTGAAGGAAAGTCGTCGAATTTCTTCCCGTCCCGACCTCTGTCTCGGAAATTTTCTCTAAGACTGAAATCCATCCCGAGACGGAAGGTCTTGCACCCATGATCTCCGAAAAATGGAATCCAAAATGAGGGATCAGCTTTTTATACCAAAACTGCCAAGTTTAGACTAAGTTTACAGAAAATTTGATCACACTGGAAGCCTTAGGGGCTTAAAGTACAAGTAGTTGTTAATACATTCAAGTTTTTTTGGAAATTTGAGATCATTAGATTTTCTCTAGCACGTGTGTGAAAAAAGCACGGAGGGGAAATTTTTTCCTGGATTTTACGTTGTCATAAAATTTGAACTAAAATAATTCAAAGGCTCGAACTTCGTGCTTATATAGTAAAAATGCTTATTTTTAATGGGTTACAGTTGCAGAGCTTAAATATCTATATTCTAAAAGATATTGTCATCCAAAGTGGCTATTAAAACCGTTCAAGTGAAAAATAGCCCATTTTCAAAGCACTGTATCTCAAGTTTGTCACCTCGCATCTTCTTTTCATTAATACAATAAAACCTCTCTCATGCAGACACTAACAGGACAAATTTTTTTGTACGCAATAGAAGGGTGTCCACAGCACAGAGGTTAATGCTACTTGTCTTGGAATCGGAGGAATTAATTACTGTAACATTAAAAAGAACAGATTTTTTCCTTTCAAAATAAGTTTTTCCTTCGATGTTGTTCTTTCGTTTACAGATTAAAAAATTTGCTTAAAATTATGTCTGTCGTAGCGAATTGTAATGTTTTAAGTTCAGATTACAGGAAATTTTATCACACTGGAAGCTTGAAATTTTAGGAGCTCAAAATACTTTTGGTTGTCAATACTTTCTAGTTTTTTAATGAATTTGAGTTCATTAACTTTTGTGTAGCACGAGTGCAAATTTGCAAGAAAAACACAATGGAGAAACTTTTTCTTGGATTTTAGAATGTCATTAGTTCTGAACAACAATGATTCAAAAGCTCTTACTTTATAATTTTACTGTCAATATACACACTTTTAATGAGTTATAAATGCAGAGCATAAATATTGATTTTCTAAAAGATATGTGCATCCAAAGCACCTGTCAAAATCATTCACATGAAAAATAGCCTATTTTTAATGCACTGTAGCTCAAGTTTATCCCATTGCATCTTTTCGTTGGTACCAATAAAAAAAAAATATTATTTCACACAGAAATATTTTATTCTTTTGTAATATTTTAGCGGCCCCTTAACTTAAAAATACTTTAGTGACCCTGTGCGGCCGCACAGTTTGCCACCCCCTAAACACGGCCCTGGGTGTTGGTAATGATTCAATTTGCAGAGGTTACCTCTTTAAGGAGAAAACTACTACTCACACCCTGTGTGTGTGTGATGATGTGTTTTCTATGAAGTGTTTTCTGCCCATAGGTTTCAACACCTAGGTCATCATTTGCTTGAACCATGCAAATTAGGTGTTTGCTAAATTCTGCTTCAGCTACTGGTCTGTTTTAAGATTTCTGTTTGGGGACTAGTACAATAGACTGCAGGGTTCATACCCTTTAGGCAGAAAAAAATTCAAGCACTTTTCAAGTACTTTTCAAGGTAAAAAATTTTGTTTTCAAGGCAATATCATAAATTTGTACTAAAAATATTGTATGCAGATTTCATTTACTACAAACACATAGAAATAAGACAATAATACAAAAAGTATAGGAAAACAAAACTGTTTTTTCTACAACAAGAGACGCTTTGATGAAAGATCTACTGCGTTGAAAGTCTTTCTGAAAATGTTTGAAAAGTTCGGTCATAAAGAGAAGCAGATACCAAGAGGTTTAATTTTGAGGTTTTTCAAAGGTTGCAGCAGTCAGAGGTTTGTATATTTTCTAGAATCAGCAAATTAATACTTAAAAAAAAAAACCCTTTCATAAGTGCTTTTAACTTTAATGGGAAGAAACTAAAATACCCAAGTTCAATGGCATTGCCAGAGAGGAGTTTTTTAAGTCACTCCCCCCCCCCCCCGGTTTCAACATTTATTTCCAGTACCATACAGTGGTTTATTACAATATAAGGGTGGTTAGGACAAAAACACTACCCAGAAAGTTATTTCAGTTTGCACTATTAAGTTCTAAAAATATTAGGTTTGCAAATCATTTATAAGTATGCAAATCAATTATTCGTATGTATTTATTAGCTGTTCAGCCAATAAGGCAGTTCAACTGTCCTCGAGTAAATTTAAAAATTAGGAAGTAAGAAAAGTTTATGAAAGTACACAGTCCAGTCTCTACACCTCAAAATATACAAAAGCAGCTTAAGCAGTGATAAATACTCTGAATGCAAACTTGAGCATATTCAGCTTTCATTGATTAACTTGCAATAGACAATAAATGTGCAAGTTCAGATTTATAGAGCCATATTTCGGAATCGAAAAGATTTAAAAGAAGTTGACATGTATTATGACAAAAGTAGTTTTATTTTGGGAAAAAATGGGTTATTGTTGAAATTAGAATTTAAATTTAGAAAGGCAATAATATTCAGGTGTAATTGTGATTTGTGAGTTCATAAAAAATTACCTGAAAGTTTCAAAGAGCAAAATGGGGCGGGGGAGGGGGGGGGGAATAATATTTAAAACTAAGACCCCTATTACTTGAATATACATATGTACAACAATAACTTTTGCTATGCATACAATTCATAAAATAGTTTATTAAGTCAAAATATTCTGCATAGAAATACCATGCCCAGTGCCTGTTGATAACCAGCAACAGGCACTGGGCCTAGCTAGGCTGGTACTGGTCAATTCATTAGATCCAAATGAAGATGAAAGACCCTCCTTAAGCTATCTACCCCTTTGCTGATTAAAGCCTCTTTCAGTAAGCTCCAAGTACCCGCAGTAAAGTAGTAATTTTGAACATTTGAGGAAAAGGGGAAAATTGGAGATATAAGGAGGTAAAAGCATAAAAACGAACACTACTGGATTTCAAGTGAATAATCATAACACAACCACCCCTGTTATACACCTTATTTATTTTAGCAGACATAAAAAAATGATGTACTTATAAATAAAATTATATAAATCAACTTTATATTTAAAATACAAACTTTAAGTTAATTTGTTAGGTGCTCAACTGCTGAAATTTAAATTAAAAAAAAAATCTGTTATGACCAAAAATTAGGTAAAGATAATCATTCAAAATTGCAAAAATAAATAAGCAAATAATTAAACAAGACCAAGGTAATAAATTCTTTAACTCTTTAGTTATTAAAATAAAAAAATAAAATAAGCTAATCTGATGTAGCAGTGTCAAAATAACTACTAATTGCCAAAAATATAAAAATATTTACAAAATGCAAAAGGATTGAAATCTCAAACAAGGGAAGCAAATTTTCGCGAATTAAGTTTAATGTTGTCATGTTTCCCATAAAATAAACTTATATTTTACTGAAATTAAACATAAAATATGCTAATCTACGGTAGCAAATATGAAAATAACATCCGATTAGTGAATATATTTAAATATTTGCAAGATGCAAAAAGATTGAAATTTCAAACACGAGAAGCAATTTTTCGCAAAGTCTGAGTTCGTTCGACGTGGCATGTTTCCCATGAAATAAATTTATTTGTTTTTCATTAAAATTAAACAAAAAATATACTAATCTAAGGTAGCATATGCGAAACTAACATTTGATTAGCCAAAATATTTAAATATTTGCAGGATGCAAAAAGATTGAAATTTCAAACACAAGAGCAATTTTCCGCGAAACCCGAGTAAGTTCAATGTTGTCATGGTTTCGAAATTAATTTCTTTGTTAATTATTGAAATTAAACAAAAAATAAACTAATCTAAGGTACCATATGTCAAAATATCTTTCGGTTGTAAAAAACATCAAAATATTTACAAGATGCAAAAGGATTGAAATCCCAAACACGAAAGCAATTTTTCGCGATGTTGCATACTGAACACATGTTCAGAAAATTGCATTGGTGAAATACTTTTTTAAAACTTCTAAGCACAATTCGTTGATTTTTGAGAGAATTTAAGCACTAAGAAACTTTTTCAAGGTTTTAAAACTTTTTCAAGGTTTTCAAGCACTTGAAAATGAACTTTCTTTTTTCAAGCACTTTTCAAGGTTTTTCAAGGGCGTACGAACCCTGAGACTTCTGATTGCAGTGCTTAGTTCGGTTGAGCTCCCCCTTTCATTCGTTTCATTTCAACCCGGAGTATCAGTAATCAAATCATATACCAGGAAAACACTAATTATCCACTTAGTCCAAAAAACCAAATATGCTCTTCACTATATTAATTTGTTTTTGCGTTCGAAATATTATTTTCTTTAAATTTGTTATAATTTAATAATAATAATACTTAATGTAGATAATTTTTAAAAGGTTAAATGGAAATACATTCACAATTTAAGAAATAAAATCATTTTATATTTTAAACGGACAAAGATTTTTTAAAACTAAATATTCAGCATTTGGCTGAATATTTGGTTTGAATTTTAACGGAATATTCGACATTGGATGCATTTTTACTAAAAATTCTTCTAATCTAGATAAGAATTAGAGGGTGAAAAAACATTGAACGGCCTTTAAAAAATCATTTTGAGTTTAAGTTGAAATTACAAAACATTTACACTATAATAAACAAAAAAAATATAACTAAGAACTACTATTGGTTAACTTACCAGGAGCCCATCGATATCCTTCTCTGTCACTAGCTGTTTTTGGTGCAGCATCTGGAGCTGAAAAATAAAAACCTCAAAGTAAGAATCTTCTTAATGATGAATCATAACTATTTACAGCACAAATTGTTCATACAAAAGTGGAAATATCTTTCTGTCGGGCATTTGAGGCAGAGAGAGAGAGCAGACTGCCTAAAATATTCAGTCTACAAGCAGTGGTGTTCCCATAAGACATACCATGTACGCGAAATATTCTCAAAGATTTTTTAGACGATTATGTCTAAAAAGTGTGCCCTTCAAACTTCAAAAATTTTCATATATTGACATATTATATGATGGCATCCTACATCACACACATATTGTGCATTGATTACTGGGAGTATAGCCTCAGAAAATTTGATGGAAACATCTCTGTCTACAATACAAGAATTATGAACACTTGACTTGAACATTGTGGCTTTGTGAAAATCACAAAATTGCGTAACAAGAATGCTTAGTTGCAAAAATATATATTATAAATAGAAATTTTAGCAATACAGATATAAAAGATTTTTTAAATTGTGATAAATAAATGCATTCATACTTTGGATGAAAAATGAAAATTCTAATTCAACATTTAATCATTACTAGATAAAACAGATTCATGTGATACATTCTCCAATTACATTAGAGATGAGACGGCTAGAGCTTGAAATAGGATCTGGCCTCAGGCTCATGGTAAGATTTTTAATCTTTGATCTCTATTAGAGACGTACCGAGTACTCGGTAACTACTCGGTACTCGGCATACTCGGCCAATTTTCCGAGTACTCGGCCAATTTTCCGAGTACTCGGTACTCGGCCAAATTTTGATCAGATACTCGGCCAATACCAAGTAGTTGCAAAAAATTGAATATTGTCCAAGACAGATGTTAAAATTTATAAAAAAGCGCAAGCATATTTAATATTCTGCAATCATTTTACAAGTCAATTTTAAATTTTGAGAATAATGAAGTTTTTAATGCTTTAATGGAATAAATCTTTATTTTAATGTCCCCAAAGTTAATAAAACTTATTTATTAAAAATTGTGCAAAAAAAGGTAAGTATAGAAAATATGAAATTTTTACATAAAAAATAGATTTTTGCTACAAACAAAAATTAGTTATAAGAAATATAAAAATTCCTTTGCTTAAAAAAAGGGAAATAAAACAACGTTAAAAGCATAGTGCAGGAACATTGCAGACACATGTTTTGGCGTTACAGGAAATTCCTTTTCCAATGCACAAAATGTGAGCTTGTAGATTTAAAGGCATCCGACAAAAGTCGGACCTTTTTGTCGAATGTCTTAACATTCTTTAGCTCAAATTTTATGCACTGATAAAGACGTTCCTTCTAACGCAGAAACACATGTGTGCAGTGTTCCTGCACATTTGCTTTATTTACTTTTAAAAATTATTTATGTTTGGCGGATAACTAAATAGAACTAAAATAGATTGGTATAGTTTGTCTTAATTCCAACTTGATCAATCATACCTTTTATTTATTTATATTTAATTTAAAAAATATTTTTTCTAAAATTTTTGACGTAAACAAAATTTTTTTAAATAATACGAAATTAAATTTCAGCAGGAATTTAGTTTTAAAAACTTTTATATGGACAAAGAGGTCTATACTACTATTCCAATAAGTTCAAAATTGATTACGTGTGTGTCAGTGGTTCTTCTTAAAACATAATTGGTACTTGTTAACTCGGCCGAGTGGTGAAATGCCGAGTACTCGGTAACTCGGTACTCGGGGCCAAAGTGCTACTCGGTACGTCTCTTATCTCTATACAAATCCCTTTTCATTGAAAATGGATTTTTTTCTTTTAATTTTACTCTGCTCTAGTGCAAAAATGCATGAAACTGAAACAATGGGATAAAATATTTCAATTTTTATTTTAGAATTTCTTTTTTGGACAATAAACTTATACTATTTTTTTTCAAAAAAAAAAAAAAGACATTTGAATTAATATTCGCCTCTCATGAAAATTTAAAAAAAAATAAGAAAAAAAATTAAGTTTTTTATAACATGTTTGTTTGCGATTACTATTACAAGACATAATATACTAATTCATCTGAAATAGAGCATTTTGAAAAAAGGTTTAATAAACTGATCTTTATTAATATAGATTTATAAAAAATGTTCTGAACCAATCGCCGTTAAAATATAAGAACCCATTTTTGGTTGACTTAACAGCTTGGTCACAGGGCCCAGTTCCCCTCATAAAACTTGTCTAATTTCTTTTACTACAGTGGTCGTTGCCTATATGAATCACGTTTGTTCTAAACAGTTTTGATTCTATAAAGCAGCTAAGCTACAGATGTGATATACCCCCCCCCCCCACCCCATTTGTTGACATCTGATTTTTTTGCACAAAATTGAAATATTTTTCTCGCCAATGAGGTGATAATTTTCTAAGCATGGCATCCCTGGCAAAACTAACCTGTGTTTGGCAACCCGAAAGCAATCTTGGTTAGATCTGTTCAAACTTTTTTACTTGTAATTGGTTTCACGTTGGATAGATTCTTGTTTTTTCGTGCAATATACTTTATAGAAAATCTTATTTTGTGTTGTTGTGTTTTGATGAATAAATATTAGAAAATGCCAGTTTCTTGAAACTTGACCGGTAAGAGTAAAATCCCAACTTGGGGTGTGTCTCAGTAAGGCGCCATCTTTTTATGTGTTGTGTGTCAGACTGAGTGTGAGGATTAATACAATAAAAAAATTAGTTTTTTTAGAATAGAAAAAAAACTCACTTCCGAAATTTTTTATGTTTTTACAAAATCTCAAGGGTTTCTTGCAGTCTTTAACTTTATATTTACTGCATGTAAAATTATTTTACAAAAATAGCACAGTTACTTTATACTAAAAGTTAATTCTTATAGATGCCAAGAACTATTCAAGCATATTCTGTAAATGTGCCTCCTTTAAGTACTGAAGTTCTGAAAATAAGTTTACTCTAGCATTTTATAAAAATATGAGGTGTTATTTTATGTAAAATATAGTAGATATTTTTGGTAGGTATTCTGAAAGCATTTCTAGATAGCAAATTAATGTATGGCATTTTTGTATTGTTTATGTTTGATATGTTCTGTTGAGACATTTTTACTTTTCATACATCGAAATTTGAATAACTTAACTTTTTTTTGGCTAAAATAGTTATTTGGATTTAGTTGTTTTCCGCTTCAAACATCGCATATTGAATCGCTTTGCTCTTTTTTAGTAGAGTATTAGATTTTGGTGAGCTGTGATCGTAATTTGTTAATTTAAGCATTTTAAATACCTTCTAGTAATTTTTCTTCGTGTACAAAAACTTACTAGTTTCTGGTATTTTTGAAGCAAATATTCACGATGTTTTTTGTTGCGTTTTGTATATATTGTGTTCTGAAGTGCTTTGATCATGTTTTTTTATCTGAATTTTTCTTGTTGATGCTAAAAAGGCATCGCTAAGAACGATGCATGACATATGTCGTCATACATTGTCTTCTTGGTGCCAACATGAAAAAGTCGCCAAGGGTGTGGTATATGACATTAGTTCCGCGGCTAATTCAATAAATCTGAATTTTTTTGTTTTTTGATAATTATATTCATTAAAGTGGTTGATTCAATAAAACGGCATACACTGTACCCAGATTCCTTTTCAAAGTTTGGTGATAAATTAATGAACTAAGTTTATCTGTTTCTTTTTTTTAGACACATTAGAAACAAAGGGATATAACTGGCAAAATTAAAAATTTGGATATTACCAGAACAAATGGTAGGTGAGCCTGTTTTCTTTTTGGGGCAAGAGATAGTACTAGTAAAAGCCCAGGTAAGTGCTGCTGTTTAGAAGGATTTTAGGAAAAAAGTTCAATGAAAGCCTTCCTAGAATGCTATCTTTAAACGTGTTTTACCCAAAACTTGAAAATGTCCACTTACATCCCTTTGCTTCTCATTCTCACTGCCTCATATGATTGCAAGAAATGATTTTTTTTTTCGTCTTTTGAAAGCAAAAGACAAACCCTTATTAAAAATTTAATCCGCAAGTTTTAAAAATTTCGAATAATTTTAGTTTTCAGGGCCCAATACAGGCTGATTTTTGTACCGTTTTTCGGTACCTTCACAAAAATCCTATTTTGAAATCGGTACTTTCACAAAAATCAAGTAATAAAACCAGTAGCTTCACAAAAACATCAAAAATTTCACAAAAATTTGCATTTTAAAATATAAAATTTGTTTCTCTGTTTGAAACAAAATATACTCATAAAATAAAATTATAAGCAGGTTTATATGAACAATCGCTTAAATAGAAATATTTTTGTAGTATTTTAACTAATTTTTAGCTGTTTCACACCAATATTATCGCAATCTTTAAACATCTGTTTTGAGGAACCGTTTTTTTCATATTATATCCTATATTGTACACAGTACACAGACCATTAAGCTGAAATTACGATAGTATTTTTCGTACTTCTTAGGTTTTCAGCCCTCCCTCCCCCCCCCCCCAAAAAACGAAACCTGTTTAACACTAGAAAGACGGAGGGGCCTGTGTGGCCCCTCGCGTAGTTTGTTGTTTAATAACTTGGATAATATCTAACGGAACTTAATGGAATTTTCAGACTTTTCATTATATGACACTATTTGAATGCTTGTTTAATCATTTAATCATTCGCCTCATAATACTGTTAATATTGATCCTTATACCTAGAAAGATGGGAGGGGCCACAGTGGCCCCTAAGCATTTTGACAATTAAAAAATTTATTTTTTTTTTCCTTTCTGCTAATTGTTGTAGCATAAAAAAATGTCATTCACTCTAGTTTAACCTGTAACTTCCTCTTTATGCAGCCGGTTGTATATCCAAATGCTATAAACAATACCGACTGCTTACCATCCTAACGGTGGCCATTGCTCTTAGAAAGGAAAACTAATTCAACCTTTTGCCCAGTATAAAGAGAAAAACTAAAAATAATTAAGTACTAAGTTTTCATTTAGTCATGAAAGAAGGTGTATCAGGCATGTGGACTCCCTCAGGAAGAATATTTAAAAGAATTCACTCCAAAAATTGGTAGGGGCCACACTGGCCCCTTCAGTCTTTCTAGGTATACAGAAAATGTCAGTCGTTCTAGTGTTAAAATAATACTAGATGACATTTACACTTTTAGAACTAAAATTTCACTTGTTCCACTACTTCTTTTACAAAAATTAGGATGCGTCTAAAATTTCACCAAACAATGCTGATAAAAAAAAAATTCACAAAAATAGAATGATGCAATACTTTCACAAAAATAGGTAGCGAGAAAAAAAAAACCTGGATTGGCTCCTGGTTTTATTATTTGCTAATCCTTAAACAACTTGCAGTTTACAAACATTGGAACTGTTTTAAAAAGGTTTTCGCAAGATAAAACTATGTTGAGAAATGCTGAAAATATTAATTTTGCTTTGATAATTTATAACATATCTTACCTCTAGGTCTTTGCCGGGTAGTTTCAGAACGAACTTGTCTCTTCAAAGTTGAGGGAACAATTTCTGGTGGCAAATTCAACACAGTACGGAGATATTGAATGCCTTCATTTGTTAAATACCAATAATAGTGTCTCCAAGCAAATTGTTCTTTAACTAAACCTTTAGACTTTAAACTTTGTAGTGCTTTAATTACATGTAAATTTGGTACATTTTCCAATTCAGGATGTTTAGGAGCATTGAAATCTTTTTTTGCAACAAGAACACCTTCCTTAAAAAGGTATTCATATATTGCAATCCGATGAGCTTTTGGCATCAACATATTGAACCTATAATAAAAGGTAAAAAATAATGTAACCTTTCAATTACGAATATGAATTTACTGAAATTACATTTTAAAGAATCTCACCGGGGAACCACACAAATTGAGTGATAACATAAAAATTTTTAATTAGTAACAATCAAAAGAACATATTGGAGAGATTTTTGACGAAAAATTAATTTTCGTCGTCCCCCATTATTGAGACATTTATCTTGCCATAACTCAAATAGTCCTTTAACTCTGAACTTTTCATTGTGTCCAAAACTAAAATATGCTGTGGAAAATTCCATAACCGAAAAAGCTTCAGTTGGTCCTTTGGAACTTCCTGTTAGAGTTGAACATATTAAGTCTTAAAGAGACTCATTTTGTCACTGAAATTAATTATTATTTTTTTATTTGGACTTACACCCTTTCTGCAATAAATATCCCGAAGGGCTTGTTTACAGTGATGAAAATTTAAATCAAATCAATCATAAAACTATATTAATATTTAAATTCATCAAACACATCCTCCATGGAAATCTTTTTTTCTATCCTTTTCTTGTCTAGTTTTGTGTACCAAGTTTGATGTACTAATTAGCATGACTATGTTCAAAATTGCATTGAATAATCATCTTGATATTTGTTATTTCTTTCAAACAATATGAAAATTTTGCCTTTATACCCAATACTGGCAATAGTAGTTCAGCCGACAAGCGTTACTTTGCAATATTCTCTTGAAAACAGTATACAAAATAGCTAGCCTGAAACCGCTCTGATAAGATAAATAAATATCTTTGTGCTGAACAGTAAAGTAAGAAAAAAAAAATGTCAGAAAAGCACAAATTTGCAGCACAAATCTGCGAATTTGTGCTTCTCGGATGTTGTTTTTTCTTACTTTGCTCCTTTGATATTCTATCGAATATTTAAGCACCATGAATGTTGATAATTGAAAACATTTGTCCCCAATTAGAATCTTTTTCTGAAACATCAATTTGGGAGATAAGTTGTCAAAAAATGAAGGACACCTATTTAAGCAGTTACAGATTTTATTGTTTTCAAGAGATTTGAAGGTGAATCAATATTTCAAGATTTCACTTATAAGAGATTGGATTTCACATGGTTATAATCTGTCAGATCTGTTGAAATTTTTGTCCCAAGACCCCGGACGCAAAGAACAAACGAAGGTCCCCTTAAGAAAAGTCATCAGCAATCTTGTTAAATTTCTTCTGTGGTTTTTCTAGAAAGTCTCCTGCAGTATTGTTCTTATTTTGACCAGCGTACATCTCACTGAAAGCATAGTTTTTTTGAAGTTCCTAGAGTAATAATAAAATCCCTAAGAAATTAGCAAATTTCATTCAGATTCTGCGATTCTGAATCAACACCGAGCTGAATAACCTACCATTACCAAAACTATGTTAGATCAAAGGAGTTATTTGGTTTTCATTCATTACGTCAAAAAATCTTACTATTTCTTCCTTCACTTTTAGAGCAGAAAGGGCATAAGTCCGGGACTTGCGCCCTTTCCGACCTAAACGAAAAATGTTACCCCTAAATCAAGTGCTTTGTTGTACAAGAATAGACTTCCCTGCTAGACTAGTCAATGTCTCTACATACAAGCATGGGAAAACCACTGCTAACTCAATTTTGGAAAAAATGTGACTTATGCCCTTTCTGCCAATAACCGATTAATTTGTGGTTTAACCAGTTGGATGGGACCCAGAAGACGGCCAATTTTTTGATCAAGACCAGAAACCGACTAATCCCTGGTCTAGCACCCCCAGAGGTATCGTTTCACTTGAAGGATTTTGTGGCCACGGGCATATTTATCCCCCCCCCCCCCCCCAGTCACCATGACTGAAGGCGGAGGATCTTCGACTGGCTAGGATCGAACTACGCGATTTCACTATATGCACATGGAAGGACAAAGTAACCAAAGACCCTTTCTTCCTATTTCAGCCTATTAACTTTAGAACTTCATATATTGATAACAAGGGTAAACATTGTTGTAATTATACTCTTTTGATTGTTTCTTATTCAGATTTTTTCATCATTACATTTTATATAGTTTCTTTTGTCAGAATATTTTTTTGGAATTTTACCATGTGAAGCAGAAAAAATTAGTACGACTATATTGCCTTTGCCTGCTCCACATCATTTGCAACAGGGATGGGGGGGGGGGACAGAAACAATTTCTTGATAAATCTACTGTGTTCCAAATTATCAGTTTATTAGGTTTTACCTTTATAGCAAATGTCTCTGCCGTTTGCTAAAGGTCAAAGGGTTTGTATAATCCTAAACAACAGGCCCGTGGGAACCCTGTACCCCACTTACACGTAAAAACTTTAATTTCTCAAAGCTGGAGGGGGGGGAGACAAACTGACCCCCCTTATGTCGGGCCTGATCTTTCACTCTGGGAATATGGCAATATTTAAAGTAAATATTAACACAGAAAGTCCTGGTTGAAAAAATGTTCCAGCACAAAAAAATAGACAATAACTGATATTACAATGAAAAAAGACCGCTTTTGCTACAAACTTACTACTAAGCCTAATGATATCTTACCCTTTCAAAACGCATTACCTTAACGAATTTTTTAAGATCAAAAGCCGTCTAAGAAATTTAACATAATGAAGGCAACAGAAATCACTACGAATTAGTTTTCTTTAAGATACAAAACCAGTTAACACAATAAACACGTAGGCGATATGCAAAGCTTTGAAAAAATTGTTCTTGTTTATTACCCTACACAAAAAGGCAATCATATGATATTGAACAGATTTTTTTCTCTCATTAAAACGAAAATTCATAAATACCTTCGAAAGATAGAAAATTTTCCAATTCAGAGGATTATTAAACGAATTAGATCTTGTCTAAGCTCCCACAACTTTCTAAAATTTTCGACCGCATGCCACGAGCAACAGTTAAAAATGCAGTGAAAGAAACGTGACGTTATCCAGCAAGGCTTAATTATTGGTTATAGTTGAGGCTCATGTATGACGACCCTCATCATTACCAATGCATATTGCAGAAACCATAATCAGGTAGCAGGAAACCTTTACTTCCCCGTTTTTTTTTTGAAAAAAAAAATAAATAAATAAAGACCAGATAATTAGTAGTCTATTTGTACGGGGTGTAAAATTGGGCTTTAGAAAAGAAATTTTGAAAATTCCCTCGAATTTTCACGCTGTGTTATAAATGTAAGAGGGTTTTGGACTCATTTGGGGAAGGGAGATACTCTGTATCAGTTGAGGGAGTGCACCATCGTCCTACGGGGATATGGGATCCCCCCTGCGACAGTAACGCTCAATCTCGTAAACTAAAATTTCTAGTTAACAGCCTCCCGAGTTAGGCCCGAATCTATACATTTTGGGCCCCCTCCCCTGCAGCAAAATCTGTAAGTCCCTCCGTATATATTTTCAGCGTTTTTAAGTCTTGGTGCTAGTTTTTTATATTCTCTTTAAATTTCTTGGACCGTTGAACTCCTTAAGGACGTTCCCCCCTCCCCCCGGAACGTAGATCCGAGCCTGCTCCGAAGTAACGCGCCCTCTTATATCTTTGGAGCTTCAATTTTGGAAAAGCCTCAAAAGTTACTAAAAAAAATTTCCTTCTTTTCGGCCAAAATTTAGTCTGACGTTTCAGTAAATTTGGGGCTTAAAAGTTCAATTGTGAATGTTCCTTTTCATTCGATGTACTTATATGTGCATATAAAAATGTTTTACATTCGGCAAAATTTAGAGATCCATTGAGATTTTTTGCCCTTCCAAAATTTTTAATTTATCCCCTGTGATCATCAATGGAAATTTTACCCGTGAAAGGAAAGATATTTTTTTCTCTTTAAGCAAACAAGACGATCTCGACTTATTTTCCTCATAGAAAGTTTTAAACACGCTTAAAACAGTAATTTTAGTGTGTTATGTTTATTTTTTTAAAAGAAATTTTGTGTTTGAATAGTAGGCTTTGCCAGTTTTCAAATGATCTCATCTTGTCCATGGCTATGATCAGCTGTTGCTTCAATATAAAAAAAAACTTATAAATAAATCAATAAGCACAAAAAAAGTTCAATAGTAAAAAAGACGAAAATAAGGGTGAAAAAACCAAAAAAAAAAAAAAAATGCAATTTTTGAAAATTGGTACACACGTACAGAAATGGTTCCTCCTGATTAACATACTAGAAGCCCCCGGTGGAAGGGGGCTCGGGCGGCTATCTTGGATTTTAAGTGCTTTTTTCCAGTTTTTGTCTCATAGCTAAAAAACTATTTACTTTCGAGCAAAAATGTCAATTAGTAAATTACAAAGCGTAAACTTATATTCAAAAAGCTTTTTTTGTAGCTATAATAGGTGCCGAACATTTGATTTCAAAGTTCGTGATCTTTTGAAAATACCCCCCCCCCCTCTCCTATTTAGGAAGACTCCTCAAAGATTGACTCGATCTGATTCTTTCTTCTTTTTTATTTGAAATAGTATGGGTCATTAGAGAGATTTGATTTCTTGAAACTGGAATGCAGGTGGTGGTAGAAGGGGGCGAGAAATGAAGAAAGACAAAAATATGTGCAGGAGTTCATCAGATCTGTATCCAAAAGGAGGGTTGTTAAACCCCTACCAGTGAGGAAAAAATAATATAAAGTTAACTGAAGAAAAACGCATATTTGACTTAAAATTAATTTAAATTTTAAAATTTGTGTGCAGCATTTTTTAAAAATTCCCTTTGAATCGGTATAATTTACAATTGTCCACTCTTAATCAAATAAAATCTTATTTTGGAAAAACAGCAATGGAGGAACCGCTGAATGCGCTGTAAATACAAAGCATTCACTTCATTTAATAGTGCTTCTTAAAAGAAGGTTATGACTTCAGCGTTTCACAAAAAGAGAAAAATATTGCATGTCTATGAAGAGATTGTGTTTGGTAATGTAATTTGTATCTGCAACGAACCCCTTCCAATTTAATTTTGTTTTCTACACATTATCTTAGAATGCAAAATCTGAAGACATATATCCTAAAATTAGTAAACAGAGAATATGGTTCGGTTTGAATCTAAACAAGCAGTAGAATGAATAAATATTGAGCTAACTAGCGAATTCAGAATTTACCTTCTGGGAGGTGAAGTTTCACAACGATCCTGACATAGTACAATTAACTTAGTAACATTACTTAAAACCAAGACTTCTGGGAATTCCGAACACCCCCCCCCACAAAGGAAAGCCCCTCATCTGATCATTAAACAGAAATTAACGATTTTGCATGCTGTTGTATTTTCCTGACAATGCAGGTAAAAATGAAAAAAACATTGACACCAAAACCCTTCCTTTATGAAACATTGGGAACTGGCCTCAGCATTCTTTTTTTCCTTCCACCATAGTCCAGCAAACGAAGACCCAAAATGAGGGTAAAAAATAACCGTAAAATTGGTACACATGGACAAAAAGGTCTCCTAATGAACATACTTTAAGTCCCCGGACTTTGCTAAAGACACATTAATCACTTATTTTTAAATAAAATGACTCTGTTACGTCATTTAAGTCAACTAAGGCCCAAAAAGGCCTTAACGCATGTAAGAAATAAAACATATACCCTTTTGAGGTAAGGATTACTGATAAAAAATTCAAACATGCAAAAAGGTCATCTTTTTCCTCAGATTGTTTAGGCGGTGTTATTTAGTGATAAACCGTTAAAAAAAGGACAGTTTTTATTTTATAATCCCGCAGTTTATGCAAGCAATGCTACAGTTTACACTTCACTTCTGCCGCCTCATTTTATGACCAGGGGCGTGCACAGGGGAGGGAGGATACCTGTTGGCCCGGGCCTGCATGGGGCCCAATATTTTTGAAATGAGGAGTGAAATATACAAATAAACAATATGGAGGGGGGGGGGCGTAAAAGTCATTTGTGACAGGTTGCAAAATTTCTGTGCACGCTTCTGCTTGTGACACATTCATTCATTATGAACAATACTGCCATGGGCAAGTAAATGGCAGTATCTGCAGAAATAAGTTTGAGATATTTGAAAAAAAAAAAAAACGCGGTTTGGATTCAATGCTAACGATGGGAAAATGCTGGAATTAGACGTTTTTTCGTGCTTTTTTTTTCAACAGAAAGGAAATAAGCAAGCTTGTGCAATAAAACTAACATATAATAGATGACAAAAAAAAAAAAGGTTGCTGCCCTTTACCTGCCCACGGCAGAATATATCCAGAGAGAATGGAATCAGGAGTAGAACGACCCAAAGTTGATTAATGAATTGTAAAAAGGCTACTGATACCATTTAGATTTTATTCATTAAGTGTTTGAAGACAATGTGAATGGATACTATTGCTGTTGGTTTAGAGAGGGGGTCATGCCCTCCCCATGTATCCACTCCCGGCTAAAACCGTGTTACAAAAGCATACAATGGTTTCTCCACAATATCAATTGCCCACACAAACTCATCCAAAAAAAAAAGCTCTATTTTGCATGAACTTTACACATTCAAGAGTTGATTTAAATCAAATGTACATTTTCTTCATTTTGTTTTTTCTCAATTTTTATTCCAATACTAGAAGTTTAACCCTTAAAATCCTCCCTTAGGCAGTCTTGTATATGCAAGATTTTGATGAAAAATGGAGCAGAATTTTTTTTCTCTGATATATCAAGTGTTTTCAGTTAAGCAGGTTTTTATTATCAACCTGGAAAAAAGAGGAGTTAGCATTGCAAGCCAATGAAACTCTTAATGGACAGAACAAGTTGTTCATATTTGTTGCATCCTTACATTTACAGCCAGAAGTCGAGAACTATGAATAAAGGTCATAATGTATTTTGTTTGAAAATACACATTTGTTACACATTGAATTAATTTTTTATTTATGCAAAAACTAAGCTATTTCCCGAAATCATTTTTTCTCTATTTAGCGTAGATTAAAAAGTTTTAAAACAGCCAAAATATGATTTAATATTGTATAAATGATTTTTGTTTGAATAAACCACCAGTCTGACAACTTTTTGCACATAAGAAACATTTTTTTATTTAAACACAAGATTAAATCAAAATCTTCGGGGGAAAATTCTATTTTAGAAATGAAATCAACATTTGTAAGTAAACATTTATTTTAGCCATTCTTTTAAAGAGCAAAACGTTTGTGTTATGATAAAAATGAGCAAGATATTTTATTCAATAATTAAGTACAGATTTTTATGGTATTGCAAAACAATATTAAACTTAGAGCAATTTACTTTATAACATTTATCAAGTTCTATTTTCTTACCTTAAAACTTTTGAGTTGAAGATCCTGTTACATTCTGAAATGGTTGAATGTTGAAAAACAAAAAAGTATTTTTATATTGAAAATCAAAATGCTTAAAAAACACCTAAATGCAATTAAAAAAAAAAAGGATAGTGGAATTGTAAAACTAAATAAAGAAAATATAGCAGCTACATGAAATTTAAGAAAATTATGCAACCAAAGAATTTAGGCATTTCAGCTTTAGGCTAAGCAAACAACTTTATGTAGAGTGTTTTGATAATTATGAGCATTTCGTTAAAACCTATTTTAGAAGGATGGCAAACCCTCTAAGCACAGATCCTGAATTAAATCAAGAAACACTGTTAAAACTTTATTTCGAGAAAAAATAAAAATGTCAAAGTTGTATATTTTAGATTTCATATAATAAGTTAAACTGCAGTTTCATGAATACATAAATTATTGAAAATATTTCTAAGCATAAAATTATTGCAAGTTTGATTCTTTTTGCATACTTGCCAACCTTCGAAAGAGAAAAAACAGGAGATTTTACTAGAGGTATATAGGTGATTCACCATCGACATATCCTCGATACAGAATTATTAAATTATGCTTTTAATTAACATGAATACTAAATTTAAAGTGAAATGGGGATTTTTTGCAGATGTAAGCAAATTGGTAGCAGCAAGAAAAATATACTGCAAAGGAAAAACTAAATAATAAGGAGTGAATTTGCTTAAAGTTTCGTACATTCTTCAGTCTCTACCAGAAAAGTAACTATAAAAATCTAATTACTAAAATCCGAAAAAAAAAAGGAAATCAATATATAATGAAAATATAATATAAAATAAGTAGGTATAGGGTAGCACATGTTAAAATAACTTCAAACATTCAAAATAATTGAAATAATTTCAAGATGCAAAAAGATTGAAATCTGCTGCAATTTTCGGCAAAGCACGTGCTTCGTTGAACATGAAAGCTTCTAAAAAATTAATTTTTATTAAATGAGTTATTAATTGCAAAAATTCTTATTCCCTAACATGGTAGACTACAAAAGGGCGCCATCTATTGAGAAGAAAGTGAAACTTTTTGATGATTGACTGAAAAAATGGCAAAAACAGGAGAAAATTGTAAAAAACGGGAAATCGGGAGATGGAGGCAAAAAATGAGAGTCTCCCGTTAAAAACAGTAGGGTTGGCAAGTATGCTTTTGGGGCAGAATTAAAAAAAAAAAAACGAAGAAGCGCTGGAGATTATACTTTTGTTTCAACGGTAAAATTTTTTGCACATTAAATAATGAGCATACACATCAATAAACTAGTAAGGTTAAAGAAACATCAAATATATAACATTGAAGTTATTTGAAAAGTGTAAAAACCACATTTGAAAAACAAAGCTAAATATTAAAAAAAAAAAAAGAAGTAAATAATTTTATCATAAGTCATGATTAATTAATACGAACAGTGGGGAAAGAAAAAAAGGGGTGGAATTTGAAGGGAGATTTAAAAACTAGCATAAAAAAAATCTCTACATTTTTCAGAAATCCCCAGAAAGGATGATAAGTGTAATACAAATGAAAAATAAAGCCATGAATAAGAAAACCGAACCAAAAGTTAAACATTGATGTTAAAATACCTCAAAATGCATATGCAATAGGTTTGAGGTCAATTTTGAACCAATGAAATAATGACAATACTATCTAATTTGTAAATTACAAAACAGATTTTCTCCCTTATTATTTTTACTATTGTTCATATACTTTTCAGAAAGTTTTTCATTTGAAAGCAATTTAATTAAAATATAAAATTTAAGAGATTAATTTTCAAATAGAGAGGCATTAAAATGCATATGATATGGTCATTGAAAATTTAGAATGCAAATACGTAATTTTTAAAATTTATTGAATAATTCTACTTTTAGCTACATAAAGCGCTAATTTGTAGGCAGCTTGCATTTACATCGAATCTGATCAAGTAAAAATATTTTATTTATCAAGTAAACAAAAGAATTATTTTAGAACAAAAGAAATGAATGTCAACGTCAAATGGTGGTAAAAATGCAGCTTATTTGTAAAGATAAAGTAAAAGCATTATCTTTTGGGAATAAATAAGTTATCCCACACTCGAAAATGAGAATTCAGAAGGTTAAATTCAAGGAAATTAAAATAAATAAATAAAAATAAAAAATAACAAAATGAATATTTCTGCTCACAAAGAAATTCCAAATCTGTGTTAAAATAATCTGTATAAAAGGATTTCAGAAGAAGGTTTAATGTATTCTTTTTATATTATGTACAGCCAAAACATTAGAAGTAAGTTTTTGATTTATTGAATGAAATTAAGTTACAGTAAAATTATGTAAACAACATTTGAACACACATAAGTTTTAAATTTTTATCTCATGTTTGATTAAAACCATAAAAACACAATTTTTGTGCTGAATTTATTTTTTGCACAATGAACTATAAAATAAAAGAGCTGTTAAGTGAAACAAAAATAACAGATGCTGTACAAAAAAGTATTACTACAACGTATCTTACACTCTAAGCAACTTCTTTTATATCACAACATATATATGAACCTAGTCAAAAGAAATAAAATTTATGCATAATTCAACAATAAAACATTACAAAATGGTAGCGTTGCCAGTCTTTAATAACTAATATTTGCATTTCTCCCTTTTTTATAAGCAAAACAATGCTTTATTCCTCTCAACCAGGTTCTTTTCAAAGCAGACCACAACATTTCTGACAAAAGGTAACAAATAACCAATACATTTAATAAATGAATATATTATTTAATATCAAAAGCTCTCATCACTGATGTCTTCAAATTCAGGGCCATCAACCATAGGACTGTCGTGAGAAGATTCATGATCGACTACGCCAGAGCTGACACTTGCTCTATCATCTCCTTCAAAAGAAACAGGAAGAGTTAAATTTCTGCTAAAAGTGAGACATTTTCATGTACATGTTATTAAAATCAGTTCTTGCTGCTCTGTACAATGTCCAGTCAGGGGGTGAAGGTTGCTAAAATTCCTAAGACGGAAATTCTTAAAACAAAGCAGGGGTGTCACAAACTCAATTATCTTTACTAATAATAAAGTTGAAAGTCTCTCTGTCTGTCAGGATCTCTGTGACGCGCATACGCCTAGGCCGCTCGGCATGAAATTTCATTTTCATGAAATTTGGCACAGAATTAGCCTGTAGCAGGGGGTTGTGCACCCTGAAGTGTTTTTTTTTTGATAATTCAATTTTGTTTTATTTCTATTCTAATTTTAAGAACATTTTCCCAAGAAAAATTACCATAAGATGGAAGAGTAAATTACCAAGTTATCATAATGTGGAACCGTAACATGGGCAAGCCAATTCGCAAGAAATTCATCATATATTATTTGTAAATAAACAGGCAAACCAAAAGACCTTTTAATTTTCTACTACGGGCAAAGTCGTGCGGGTGCCACTAGTGTTGTATAAACTGTTTGTTTGGATGTGCGGGTGCCACTAGTTAAGTACATAAAAGGATTGAATATGGAGTTGCACACTAAAAAATTAAGTACCATATTTTCAGGCATAAGAGCTGCAGCACTTACTAGGGAAAAGTCTATAATTACAGCAGCTGCAACGGGTGCGACACATACAATGTTTTTTTAGTCTACAATATATTTAAGAAAATATAAAGAGAAGGAAAACAAGCTGAAACGAACTTGTTTAAAAATGCTTGGAAATGTGCTCTATTTTTAATATTATTTTTGGAACATTCTTTTTTTTTTTTTTTGAAAATTCAAATTCTGAAAGGGATTATTTTCAGTAATTTGTTTTTATATGTTTATTGCTTTTAATTGAATTAAAATCAACAAAATTTTCCATTGTATTTCTTGTAGCATTATTTCTGACACACTTTTTTAACTAGTTAATTTCTAAGGGATGAACTATGCAAAAAACTATGCATTTTTCACAGTTGAGCTTCTACTGTAATAAAAGTCTTTCATTAACGTTCTGACACTATAAAATTTTGCCAGAATGTGTTAGTATTAATTTCTTTAATGTTTAGTAGAAAAGGTCTACTAAGCATCTAACTAGAGTTAACTAAACTCTAAACTAACAAGGTTCAACTAAAATCGGGAAAGTATCCAGATTCTTGAGTGTAGTTAAGGAAAACGTTTTAGAACTTTCATCTCCCGAAAAAGTAGAATTCATCAGCTTTAAAAATTTTTTGGCTAAAGCTGCTGCTTCAATTTAAGAGAGTATACACAGTATTTATATCAATGAAAGTTTCTAACTTTTTTAAACATCCACCAAAGAGATTGATCAACGCTTTTACATTGGCAATGTCAAAAGTTTCGGCAGCAATCCAAAATCCGTGGTTGGCGGATTAAGGGGCAGGCTCCACATAAGCAGAAAATCAACCAAAACCAAAGCCAGAAACACAAAAAAATTACCTACATCTGGGTCTTTCTATTTTCGTAGAGCGGAAATGCAGGGTTTAGGGTTAATACACTGGAGTTAGGGTTAAAATTTCAACTATCAAAATATCATCCAACTGGCAATGGCTTCGTTTAAAATGTAGAAGCAATTTTCACCTGTCTTGCCTTGACAGGCGATTTTCTAGTTTCTCATAGTCAGATAGAAAATTAAAAACAGTAAAAAACCGACTGCGAAAAAAGAAATATAGTTTCCAAAACTGTATGTAATAAGACTACAAAAAATTAAAAAGCAAAATTTTGTTGCCATTCATTTAGAATACAAACAACAGTTAATAAAAATAGTGGTAGCAGAAACAAACCTTTTTGCAAAAATCACTCTCGCAAAAACTAACTTTTTACAAAAACTCTAATCGCAACATGTGAATTTTTCATGCAAAAATATGAATATTACATTTTTGATTGTGAATATGTGATAACATTTCTGTTTCCTACTTTTTAAAATATAAATGCAGTAAAAGATTCAATATTATTTATTTATTTTTGTAAAGTAGGAAGTAAACTTGTAGGCAAATTTTAATTTTTTAAAACAGTTTTTTCACCCTAGCAAAAAAGAAGCTTTTAAGCATTTTAGTCCTTTTTTTATCTAAAATAATCACCCTTTTATACATTTGATTAGAAATTAGTTGTTTCGGGCTATATTTTGGGCAAAATAACTGCTTTTGCTGGTAAAAAATAATAGTAGTCTCATTTTTAGTCGTCAGGGACAGCCCTAAATTTTATAAAATGTTGGAGCTACAGGTAATATTATGAAGCAACTGCTTTTAGACCTAATAAAACCTTATTAAAAGTCTTGTTTTCTTGCTGCCACTAAAATTCCCTTCACTTAAAATTTTAAATTTTTGGGAGGGTGGAATTCATAATTTACAGAATTAAACTCATGAATTTTACAGAATTTTAAAATATGAAAAAGTTAGGCAATAATTTATGTTCAAAAAAAGCAAAAAAAAAAAAAAGCAAAAAGCACTTCTGGTACTGCAATTCAATTTTGAAATTTGCGGAATAGTCAGAATTTTTTTTTTTTTGACCTAATACCAGGGTGCCCATGGGTACTATTCTAATAAAAAGTAAAAATAAATAATTTTGGGCACCAAAGTCACGATTTTTCACTAAGATAAGGTACTTTACTGCATAATAATATCTTGCCCTTTGCCTTCTTATCAAATGTTTTGTGGAGTTGAGTGAGGACTGCTAGACATTTTAAAATGAAAAGTAAAGATTTTATTAGTTTGAAAGAAGTGTTTTCCCAAAGATAAACTATAGTTGGAGTAAATCTAACCTAGTAGCGTTGTAATGCTGTAATTAGCATCTACACAGCCTTCTCAACGCTGCCAGGTTTGGCTTGTCCCAACTATAGTTACCATTTTCTAACACCATAAACAGTCATCAAGGGAAGTAGAACAAACAGTAAGAAATACTAAAACATAAATTTTTAGTTAAAAATTCCCCACTTCCAGCCTAATTTTTCAGGGGCTGAGTTATTTAAAGCTTAATATTTAATGCTGCAAAAAAACTGAAAGTTCCTACCTTGATCAACCACACATTGTCACCTCAGATCAACAGCGAAATATCTTACTGTTGCTCTGAGGCGACTCACATAGTTAAAATACTTTTATGCATAATACTATACTTTGTTCATTACTTCCAATTATGTCTTCTTCATCATTTGTGTACTGTTTATCTATAGCACCTTTAATTTGATTATTAGCACCTCGAGGATCAAGATCAGTGGCCCAAGAGAAATTCATAAGAGTCAAGTGCGTATTTCCTAATTTTTTATGAACCTGAATAAAAGAGAAAGAAACATGTTTGAATAAAACTTATGATTTAAAAATTTGAAGTAATTCAGATATTTATTACATTTGGGAAAAAAGATGGACATTTTTTACCCATTCAAACTTGCAAAATTTGAGTGGAAAAGATTGATAACATAAAATCTGAAAACCCCTCAATTGATAGTACATTGATGCGGAAAAAGGCTGTTTAACTTCCTGCCTGTAACAACATTTTCTCACTAGGAAAGCTCCATGCTATATAAAGCCTGCATGTTCTAATATTTAAATAATAATAAATGCACTGTTTTGCTTTACACAGATGTATTGCAGAAACTTGAGGTTAAAATTAGACAAATTCATTGAATTTGCAAAACAAGAAGCATATTCAATACTACTGAATCTTCATTAAAAAATTCATAAAAATCTATAGACAAAAAATGTTTAAGGAAAACTGAACCTTTTCAGTTCTGCATGTCAAAAAGAAAAAAAAAAAACTTAAATCTGGAGCCATGTCACACAGAAATCTCCTAAATGTTTTTATATTTGAGTCATTCCACGTCAAATCAACACTGATTTTACCTCACCCTCTCAGATTTTGATGAAATTTGGTACAGAGGTAATGTTTATATAGACATATGACCCAATTTTAAAAGTAGAATCTTTTTAAATTAAGATAAAGAGCTGAAACAAATGCCAGTTAACAGCCTTTTGAAGGACCTTTCCTATGATATGCAACATGATTAGTTCTAAAAAAATAATTTTAGTTAAATTAAAATTTTAAATTTCTCAAAATGCACCACCTTAATTTCTTCAAATTTTTTTTGAAAAATGTTTATACGTTGCTTTAAAATGGCTGTATAAGTTTCAAGATGGGATCACAATGGGTTCATGTTGAAATATTTCATTGAATATAGCATCGTGGGCAATAAAACACTAACATCACATAATATAGCATGTTTTAGGTAGAGAAAGACATTTATCCAAGGCAAGAAATTAATTTTCGATTCTAGGGTTGGATAGCGTCAAGTAACTGATAGTGTTTCCTTGTTTGGAGTTCTTCTGTATGTTTGTGAAAGGGGTGGGGGAGGGGGGGTATTTTATTTTCCTGCTGCCTTGTGTGTAACACAAGGCACGTTATGCTTAAATAAACATTTTGATATAATTATGCAGCATCCTTTAACATCTGTTTTCAGTTAAAGATTACTTTTTGAAAATCTTCTCTTAAGTATGCAATACAAAGCCTAATGAGCGAAAATACATTTTTTTTTCTGTAAAAAATATGATTTATTTATCGCATCAATAGCCCCATTGCATAATAACAAAAGGCAACATCGGCATACTAGACGCTGCTGCAAATTGTCTCTGACTTTTGTTTCAGCATAATAAAGTACACTTTCATTTAGATTTATCAAAAAATTAAAGAAAAGTTGCACAAACATTAGCAAAACCAGGAAAAAAATGTCAGGAGAGTTTTCAGTTTTTTGAGTCAGAATCTCAAATGCGGAAAATTCCGAAATCTGGAACGGTTGCGGTCTTCAGTATTCTGGATTTAGGGTCCCATACTGCATTTTGCCATTAAGAAATATGGTGGTTTCCAGATACAATTAATGATTTTTCTTGAATTTTTTGATCACAAAAAAATCACTTGATGATTCCAGGTTTTCCCTGACCCATGGAAACTCTCTCATAAATCTTTATGCTCATGTGATTTAATTCTGAACCAGATTGCAATCTTGATTGCAATTTGCTTAAATTAAAATACCGTTTAGACTAGTCTTTACTAATACTAAAACTGAAAGTCTGTCTGGATCTCTCTCTGTTAGGATCTCTATGACACGCACAGCGCTTAGACCTTTCGGCCAATTTTCATAAATTTGGTACAAAATTAGTTTGTAGCATGAGGGCATGCACCTCAAAGCAATTTTTTGAAAATTCAGTTTTGTTCTTTTTTTATTCCAATTTTAAGAAAATTTTACCGAGCAAATTAACACAACGTGGACGAATAAATTACGAAATTATCATGACGTGTAACTGTAACATGGGCAAGCAAATGAATATAGCAAATTGGGGAGAAATTCATCATCCATTATATGTAAGTTCACAGGTGAACAAAATGACCTTTTAATTTTCAACTACGGGCAAAGCCATGCGGGTACCACTAGTGGATGTATGAAACACAAATCAAATAATTTAGGGATTAATAAATTTAAAAAAATAAATACTTCAAGACATGAATTTACCATTAAACTAACACTAGAGTTATTAAACAGTTTAATTTCATATAAAACATATTAAGCTGTTAACAGTTCAATTCAATAACTCTTGGGAACTAAACCCTATCAGTTCTATGTTCCACTGACCACCTAACCGAAACAACTGCCTTGCACCCCAAAGCCCTTTGATCAGGAAAACTGAGAAGGGCATAGTAGACCTTGGCCTTCATTGGCTGTTGTGGAATTGGGTTTGGTTTGGTTGATAACTCAGTTACTTGTTTTGATGTTCACTTAATGCAAATGTAATATAGTAAATTTTTTTTTTTTTTTAAAGCTAATTTATTTAATTTCACTCAATATTAAAATTATCAGAAATAATTTCTCCTCATCAAGAAATAAACTGTTAATGTGAATATCATTAAGTTTTTTTTTTAAATATAAATCAATGAGGGTTTTGAGCAAGGTTCGTTGATTTAAATCAATTGACTTGAACTAAGTGATTTTTTTAACAAAGTCATTAATTAAAATCAGTTGATTTTACTTTTATAAATTAATTTTGCATTTTTAGAATATATTGCTCTAAATTTAACTACACTGCATTATACCTTTGTGCTGAACAGTAAAGTAAGAAAAAACAACATTAAAAAAGCACAAATTGCAGATCACAGCAGACATGTGTTTTGGCGTTTCAGGAAACGCCTTTTTCAATGCAGAAAGGCGTTCCTTTTGGAGCTTATGGATGAAAAGATGTGGATGGATGAAATTTTTAGGATGTCTTTTCATCCATAAGCTCATTACTTTTTCCATTGAAAACGGCGTTCCCCGAAAGGCCGAAACACGTGTCTGCTGTAATCGGCAATTTTTGCTTTTTGACGTTTTTTCTTACTTTACACTGCATTTTACTATCTTAACTTCAACAGGCAAAACTACATAGATCCCTCTTCCTGTGTGTGTAACAGATTTTCACTCTATTGCTTTTACTCCAAAATTAGTTTAGAACAAATAAAAATTTAGAGTTTTTCTTATACACTATGACTAACTAATAAAGTTCAGAAAAGTAATTGTTCAACACACAAAACATACATTTACACAAAAAACATACATGATAATGGAAACCTTATCTTTAAGCAACGCATAAAACAAAATCACATCTTATCTAAGCATTATAATGTATTTATTAATTCTAAAATATTATTGAATTGTTAGAGAACTTATCTTAATTTCAAAAGTAAGTTGAATGGATTCACCTATTGTATGAAATATATTATGTTTATAAATGCAAAGTAATTAACATCTACAAATTTTTGAAAAAAATCTGATTTAAATTAAAAAAATCAGACTTTTTTATTAAAAAAAAAAAAAAAAAAAAAAAAAAAAAAAACACGAACCCTGGTTTTGAGTTAGTGTAGTTATAATGCGAAAAGGTATTTAAATTTAATATTATTGCGAAAAGGAGTGTTTACATGACATGCTCTAAATACACTAAAAGAAAATTCGTACCTTTCCAATCAGGAAGTAGACTAAGGATTCTTTGGGAACAATTTCTTTTAGTTCTTCTAAATCTTTCAATGCTTCTTCATGTTTATCAATAGAGAAATATACTGAAGCTCGATGAAATTTACATAAAGGATTTTTAGGATCCATTTCAATTGCTTCATTTAATGTTTTTAAAGCTTCTTGCATTCGTTTCTGGGAATGCAAAACCTAAGCAATTAAGAAACAAACAATGTAAAAATTTACAATGAAATATAGTTATTAATGCAAAAAGGTAAATTCAACTTCTTACCACTCCTATATGGCACTTAAGTACAGAGCTCTGAGGATTTATTTTAGCTGCTTGTCTATAATGCGCTTCTGCTAGCTGAAATTTTTCTTGCTTGTAATAGATCATACCAACTCCATACCTGCATAGTAAATAGTTTCTATACTTGTTCATTCATTACAAGATATTTAAAAAAAGTAAATTAATTAATTTTAATTTTGACTTCTTACAAATTACGTTTTGTGCAATCACGAGTTTGTGCAGGCATGAATGTGTGAGTGTATAGGTATGTGTATGTACGCGTGTGTCTGTGTGCAGGCATGAGTGTGTGTGTTTGTGTGCATGCATGAGTATGTGTGTGTGTAGGTATGCATGAGTATGTATGTGTGTGTGTGTAGGTGTGTGTGTATGTGTTCATGCATGAGTGTGTGCATGTATGCATATGTATTAGAGACCTACCGAGTAGCACTTTGGCTAAGTAGCCCAGAACCGAGTACTCGGCCTTTCACTACTTGGACGAGTACCGAGTATTCGCCTTTCACTACTCGGCCGAGTTCCTGAGTACTAATTATGTTTTAAGAAGAACCACCGACACACATGTGATGAATTTTGAACTTATTGGACTAGTAGTATAGACCTCCTTGTCCATATAATAGTTTTTAAAACTTAATTCCAGCTGAAATTTAATTAACGCATTACTTAAAAAATTTTGTTTGTCAAAAATTTTACAAAAAAAAAAAAAAATATTTTTAAAATCAAAAATAAATAAATAAAAGGTATGATTAATCAAGTGTGAATTAAAACAAATTATACCAATCTATTAAAGTTCTAGTCTGCCAAACATAAATAATTTTTAAAAGGAAATAAAACAAATGTGGAGGAACACTGCAGACACGTGTTTCTGTGTTACAAGGAACGTCTTTTTCAGTGCATAAAATGTGAGCTAAAGAATGCAAAGACATTTGACAAAAAAATCCGACTTTTGTCAGATGCCTTTAAATCCACGAGCTCACATTTTGTGCATTGAAAAAGGAATTCCTTGTAACGCTAAAACATGTGTCTGCATTGTTAATGCACTGTGCTTTTAACGTTGTTTTATTTCCTTTTATTCTTTAAGAGTAAATGTATTTTTATATTTCTCATAACTAATTTTTGTTTGTGGCAAAAATCCATTTTTAATATAAAAATTTTTGCACAATTTTTAATAAATAAGTTTTATTAACTTTCGGGACATTAAAATAAAGATTTATTCTATTGAAGCATTACAAACTTCATTATTCTCAAAATTTAAATTTGACTTGTAAATTTGAATTGTAAATGATTGCAGAATATTATATATGCTTGAGTTTTTTTTATAAATTTTAATATCCGTCTTGGACAATATTCAATTTTTTGCAACTACTCGATATTGGCCGAGTATCTTATCAAAATTTGGTCTAGTACCGAGTACTCGGCAAATTGGCCGAGTAGTTATCAAGTACTCGGTACGTCTCTAGTATGTATGTGTGTGTTTGTGTCGGTGTGCATGCATGAGTGTGTGTGTATGTATGCGTGTGTGTGTATGTATGCATGTAGGATATGGACGCAACCTGGAGACTGTTTTTGCTAGAGGAGCAGCATTGGGAGGGGCCGGTCAAGGGTGGTGCTGCAGAGGGAGGCGGGGGGATAGGAACATCAAAACCATCAAGTGAGAACAATAAGCAATGTGATTGCTCAAAAAACCCTAAAGTAGCAGTAAAGAGTAAAGTAACAGTCTAAAATACTGCAGTGACATTTTGAAATACCTATTCTTCAGTTTCAAACTTAGGCACAAATTCATGGATGTAAAAATATATTTCTAAAATTGTTTCTTTAAACAAGGAGAGGTTGAAGGCTTGAAGTGACAAAATACATCATTGCCATTCAGCCTCATATTTAGCCTTTTAAATAACGGCAATGGCAAAGATTTTTAGTTATACAGTGAAACCTGTGTGTAACAATACTGTCTATAACGATAACCTGTCTATAACAATATATATATATATTTTTTGGCCCCAGCAAAATGTCAGCGTGAATAATCAAACTGTCTATAATGATAAACTGTCTATTACGATATTGTTTTAGGTCCCAACAGTATCGCTGTAGACAGGTTTTACTGTATCACAACTTAATTGTTCTTCTGAGCTCTAAAAAAAAAGAAAATGAATGCGCTGAAAGTGAGACGAATATCTAAATGAACGTTCCTGGGGAGTACCTGAGGCGTGGCCTCGCACCTCCCAAGTCTTGCCATTGGTGGGATGGATCCTCCGGAGAGGAATAAGCTTATTGGTCGGCGAGTTAAGCCGATGTCGTAGGAGCATTCCCTGGCGGTCAAAAATTTGACTTAAGACGCTGAAAGTGATCCAGGTCCATCATTCAATGAAGCTTTCAAATGCTTGGTAAGAGCTATGGACAGGATGCAGCTACCAGAAAACACTCATTTTACTTGGCTAACACATTTAAGAAGAATTTATAAGATAATGCCATAGGAAAGAATGTCGTCTCTGATGAAAAGGAAATTGATAAAAAGGGGAAAGAAAGAAAAACAAGCCAGCACTAACAGCTGCCACCTCTGAGTCTGGATAAAATCTAAAAGTGAATATACACTATTTAAAATACTATTTATCCATTGCTTAATACAATAAAAACATATTTGCTATTCCAGAAAATACATAAATAAAAATTAAAAAAAAAAAAATGCCAAGAGTATCTCAAATTGATCCAGGCTATTGCTTAACCAACAGGTTCAGGTAATTGATGCTCCACTGCAATTTATTAAGCACAGATACATAATAATGACTAAATTGATAGACCTTTGACAATGCTTAAAAGCAAAATGTTGCTTTCTGTAAAAATTCATAGAATCAATTTTAACAAAAGTAAAAACAAATTTTTGTTTACAAACACTTAAAAAATAGTACAACATAGCTAGGAATAGAAGCATAAAATTAAAAGGAAAAAAAAAACCCTTCTTACAATGCATTATAATGTCTAGGATCTATCCTTATAGCATTTCGAAAACAAGTCATGGCTTTGTCCATTTCTTCAGTCATAACATACTCATGTCCCAAGAGAGTATAAGCATATGCAAAACTGTCATCAACTTGAACAGCTCGCTGGAGATATTTAATGGCAGTTTCATGTTCTTTTTGAAGACTGAAACAATTTCCAGCAGCACACCATGTCTACATTAGAAAAAAAAAGTGTGAAAACTAATATTTTTGCCTTACACTGAGTCAAATACTGAACTTAATAGCCTTTTATGTTTCAAATGGAAAATAAAATACATGAAACAAGTATTTACTTGTGGACTTTTGATATCAAATTCAGTCAATTCTTGGGCCAATGCAGATAAAGGAACCTCTTTTTGAAGATGCCATAGAGCTGTGCTGTAATATTCCATTCCTTGGATTCTATGAGGTTCCAAACGCCTGACTTCTTCAAACATTGAAATTGCCTGAATAAATGAAAAAAAAAAAAAAAGAAAGAAAATATTTTCACTATTCCTTGCATATATGAACCACAATTGATAATTTTATTGAGAAAACAGTTTTAGTATCGAAACGAGTGGTTTGAAAACAATGATATACCTCACTGTACTCGGCTAGTTCAAAATGAGCTCTTCCTGAAGTAGTAAGAACCCATCCTGTATCAAAATGACGGGGAGGAAGACTGTTCAAAATTTCAATTGCTTCTTTGCATCGATACTGGCTCAAATAATACTGGGCTTTACCCATTTCTTGAAGCAACTGCATCAAACCTTCTGCAAAAAACATGAGAAAAAATATATATTGATGGCCAAATTTAAATACATAAAAAAATGAACAGTAAACAACTATATGGCGACTAAATACTTTTACGCTTGAAAATTAAATAAATGAATTATCAACGATTAGTTAAATGATTAATTTAAGTTTTATCATCAATTTTAGTAGTAGTTATCATTCAAATACATATGTAATTTATTGTGCATTTGAAGATTAAAAAAAAAAAATGTAAAGTAGATTTTGATGAATTCCTTTAATGAATCCATACTATTAAAATCTCTTCAAGTCTGTCTTTCTGTCTGAGGCTTATCTTCTCGAGAATCGCTGAGAGTCCAGAGTCAAATGAGGTACTGATTGATTTGAAATTTTCCAAAGGAAACAATAAGACCAATCTCGTAACTGTACGACTTCAATTAGCGGAGATATTAATTAAAACGTCAATTAACATCACGTCCACAGAAATTTTTATTTCTTTCCTGTTGCTATTTTGCATATTTGTTAGCAAATAAAATTCTAATTATTGTTTTAAAAAGCGGAGTTTTTTTGGCTGCTATCCAAATTTTGAAACAACATTTTTGTCTAGAATTTTACTGTAAAAATTAACTTCATTTCTTTTTTATTCTGAAATATCAATCCTAAAGCTAATTTTTAAAGCATCTTTTTTCTTTGTTTAAAAAATCCTATTTTAAAAATTAGCTTTGTTTATCTTTTATTCTAAGCAATGATTTTCATTTCTTTCTGTTGCCTCTCTATATATGTGTTGGCAAATAACATTTAAATACAGTAAAATTGCTCAAATGCGGATGCTAAGGGGACAATTTTTTTTTGTTCACAATAGAGGGGTGTCTGCAGGATAGGGGTTTAATAATGTTATTTGCCTTGGAATCAGGGATTAAAAAATTGTACGCATAAGAGGAGTGTCTGTTAGGAGGGGTTTTACTGTAATTGTTTCAGTAGTGATGACGTCATCAAAACAACCAATGAATTTTACCAGTTACTCTATTCCAGCATAACCTTTATTTATCGTCAGCCTTTTTCATTTTTGATTGCCAAGTTTCTCTTAAAAAAATGAAATTAAAGTTTATCATAACCAGCCTCATATCTTGGTTAATTTGGGATGTTTGACCCATCATGTTTATTTTGTTCAGCTTTTCCCTTCACATGGGTGAGTTTTCGAATTATAATAACTCTGTTTTTCTTTCCTCTTTTTTACTATTGAAAGACATTTTGTTGTTTAAAGAACACATTAAACTAATATTGTTTAGATTTCATTAAATGGAAAAAAAAATGCTTTTAATGATTAAGCTTAATTGGAAACTGATGACTAGATATTAAAGAAATGCAATTATTGGTACTTAATAGGTCCAGATGCTTTAACTTCATATATAATCAACCAACAATATGTGTCATTTTATGTAGAAGCTATAAATATTATGGATACATGCAGTCTATTTAATGTAATTCATTTTCACAGGTTATAGTTGATAATGCATATAATTTTATATGTTGTGTTAAATGAAAATACTCATGGTTTGTGTGACAACTATATTAACGTTAATGAGATTTTTGCCAAAAATATGCTTTACTGATGTTCAACAAACCCTGCATCACACTCATTTATTTAGTCCTTAGTGCTATAGCAACTGATGTCACAGTATTACAAAAACATCCATTTTTAAGTTAGCCCGTGCAATGCTGGGCAACGCAGCTAGTACCATTTCAATAAAATATGAGGGTGACGACTATTGCAGTTGTATTGTTGAAGGATCTATGACTATTGACTACAAATCAAATATTTAGATATTTACTTATTCAGGCAGATACTGAGGCAATTAATTTCACTATATACTGAACATTTCACTTGCAAACTAATAAGGTGTAACATAAAATTAATAAATTGAGGCATTATAAAAGCAATAAATTTTAATTGCCTTAGTTTGAACTGATAGCACTGAAAGCTGATGATTTGTTTCTAGTGTAAGCCCTTTTGATTACTCAAATATATAGACTTATTCTGGTGCCAGCACAGAATCATGTTGCTTTGGATAGATGTAATAACTCCTTCCTCAAACTGTTTTTGCATAGAAATTTCGCAAATGGTTTGACAGAGAAGGAAAAGGGCCCTATTTCAAAATGATCCAGTATCAATTAGAATGAAAAATTTTAAAGTAATGTTCATTTATAATATGTCTGGGGAGAAATTTGGAATTTTCTACTTGTTTCTCATTCAAACAATGTGGGACACACATTGCAGTATGAAACAAAATTTAATGTTAGAAACATGGAACCCCCCCTCCCCCCAGCAAAACGAAAATTTGAATACAGCAAAAAAAAAAAAGGTGCTGTATTCAACAAGTATTTTATATTCAAGCATTTAAAATTTGTAACGACAGAGAACAATGCACACAATTATCTTAAACTTATACTCTACCTGCTGAGGCTTTTTGCATGCTCAAAGCTGCTTGCATTATAGATACAGAATTAGATAACTTATTTTCGCACTGAATATCAGACTTATTAATTTCATTCAGTTCACTTTCTTTCGGTTCACACATAGATGTTCGTGTTGAATGCGCTTTAGTTTTTTTAGAAGGAGTTTTTGTTGATATTAGTCTGTTTCTGGAAGAACTTTTATTATTTTCCTTGACAGAATTAGAATGGCTGAAGATTCGTTTACTTCTTCTTACAACTGAATCAAATTGTGGAGCCACTTGAGACAAACTAAAAACAAAAAAATATAAAATAAATATCACTCATGAATGTAATAGATGAAAATCATGTTTTTTGTTGTTGTTGAAAAAAAAAAGTTTATACAATTAATATTAGTTTAAGAAGATGCGTGATTAAAGTGTGTTGCATTTTCTTGCTAATTCCACCACTATTAAGATAATAAACCAGGGCCGGATTTGGAAATGTGGAGGCCCCTAATCAGGGTTCGAAAAGATCATCATATTTTCGAAAATATCCGATACTTTGATATATATTCGAATATTTTAATATATATGTATATATCTGATATTTACGACCCTTGAAAGTAAGGATATTTTGTAAAAATTTTATTGTGGGGGCCCCTTTGTTGTGGAGGCCCCGGGGCAGTAGCCCCACCTGCCCTCCCCTAAATCTGGCCCTGTAATAAACAACAAAGTTTCAAGTGCTATAATACTTACTTTTAGCTCCAAAAGTAGTTTTTAAAAAATCTTTTATTATTTCAGTGATTAAATTGATAAAAATAACAATCAAACCTTTTCAAGAAAAATAACTTTAATCACAAACATAATTTCTACAACTACTCTAAGCTACATTAATTTTTCCCTGGGATTTTTATATTAATAAAATAATTCCAGTTTTTTACTTTTTCTTAACATTTGCAACATAATTTGATTTATTAAACCTGATTGTTTTGACTCAATTACAAAAATAAAAACTAAGAAACGCTACCATCATTAGTAAGTACAGTGACAGATCACTAGTAAGTACTCTCACCAGTATGAGGCCCTATTAAAAGGTTTTTGTTACATTTTGCAATGTAACTTCTATATATAATATAAGCAAGTGTAACACATAAATTGAAGTTTGAGACTTTAATGAAGGGAAAATAGTATTTTACTTAATTATTGTTTAAATTTTTTGAAGAAAGGATACCATTTGTGACTTAAGTTTTTACTCTCCAGCAATTGTTTTCAAAGTCATTTTTCGATTTAGGATGTTAATTTCAAACCTTGCACCCAAATTTCGAATTTGCATCGACTTTATCTATTATCTTTAAAATCACTTCAGTTGAAAACTTAACTTGCTGATGAATACAAGACGTATTGGTAAATTGATCGTCCAAGTTCGAACTAGTGACTGAAATGCACAAAAATTTTTTTGTTCTTAAAATGTTAATAATGCACACAGCCAGCTGATTTGTTAATTTAAATTAAACTTTAATTGATTTAGATTTGACTGAAAAATGCTTATTTTTGCAGACTCATTAACCAGACTCATTAACTTTTCTCTCAGTTGGAAATGTAATTATCAAAGCACTCCACTGCTCTTTTGTCTGGAAAGAATTTTTCATGCTACCCTTGCTAATTTTCCATGCAAATATTGCTCAGCACCTCAATACGTTCTTCGAGATTCATAAAAATGATCTTTGAGACTGTTGTTTCCAACCCAGATCGATCACACACACGCACTGTTCAACTAATAAAATAAATGAGACTGACAATTTTACCTCAAACTCACTGGATTTTGTTAACAGCCATTAAGACTTCTCCTCCTTAAACTGAAAGGCTGTAGGTTAGAAACAGAAAGTGAATAGATTTTCCTGAAAAATGGGATGGAGGCACCGACTCAAAGGCCATTTAATGGGGTTGTTTTTAACATGAAGTCTAATGGCTAAAAAAACTGTGCCATAGAAAATTAGCCATTAAGAGGGGATGGCAGCTCGAAGAGGTTTAACTGTGTTATGGTTTTGTATAGATGTTTTGTAATCTGCTATTGTAAATACAGTTGAAATCGTAGTGACAACTCTGTTTTAACATCAAATAAATTTCAGTCGCTCAAAAACAGTAATGAAGATTCTCCGTAAAGTCACTTGACTATAGAGTTATAAATATTTTGGGCCTTTAGATGACATTACAAGTTTCACTAGACAAATCATCAGGGTTTCCACTCTCATTCAAGGACTTTTCAAGGACCTTTTCTAAAAATTCAAGGACTGTAAGTTTATATATTTTAGGCATGAGAAAGCATTTTTTAATTAAATAATCCCAGTGAACCTTTAAATGCAGGGCCATTTCCTTGCTTACAACTTCAAGATGGTGAACAACTGGGAAAATCTGCAAAATTGGGGAAAAATCACTAAACTACCAGATTCTAGATAAGTTGTGCCAATTTCTTGAACATTTCAACCTATTGATCATTTACATGGTGTTAAATGCAAAATTATGTCCAGAAAATGACATTTAGAATTAAATTTAAGAGAACTTTCATGAGCGTGAGAGGCAGACTTAGATAAAATGAAAAGCTTTCTGCGAACACAAATCCTAACTGGAAAATTTTCTGCAAATAATTATTTTGCCTCACTCACCCTTGAATAAAAAATTAAATTTATATTCAAATATGAAAGAGACAAAAAAAAAGTGCTTTAAATCATTACATCATTTAATTTTTTTTTACAATAACATATAGTTTGCTTATTTTTCACCAACTGAACCACTGCCAAAACCATTATTTTTTTTACACATGTGCTTTAAAATGCTTTTGGAGAAAGGCTTTAACAGAAATAAATTCTGGGATTTTCTTAAAAATTCCCTTTAAAAAAAATAAAATATATATACATATATTTTTTTAAATCAACGGTAGCAGTTTGAAAAAAAATTTCTGCAGAGCCAAAAATTTTCTGCGAACGCCGTTCGCGCGTTCGTCTATATTATGTAAGACTGGTGAGAGGGTAAAAGAGAAAGAAAAATAATCAAAAAATGTTTTCTGGTTGGTTTTTGCAGTCCCTCGGCTCAATTCACAAACCAAAAACGACCTACGAAAGGGTAAGACTGGCGGCACTCTCTGCTACTCTTCTGCTGGAACATCACTGTTCAATAATTACATTCAGATAAGAATTGCTTCAAATTGCTTTTAGGAAAAAGTGCATATGTTTAAATATCAAGTCAATTTTTAAATCTATAAATATGAAATTTCACTTTAACGCAAATAAATATTTAATCACACCAAATTTTTTTCTGTTTCACACTTTTTATTATTCAGTGTTTGCGCTCAACTATCCGTAACCTGAGTCCCAGGGACCCATTAATGAAACAGATTTGGGTTCTTTGGTGGAAAAAATGAGTCCCTTAAATTTTAAACAGAAAATCTTACCATAAAAATGAATAATATAAAAAGGTTAATACTTGGGAAAAAAACTATCCACATAGTGATTTAAAAAAGTTATGAAATAAACTAAATTGGTTTTATTTTTTATGATTATCATTGTAAAATTATTTTCAAATAATACACTTGCAAGACTTAGTTATGTGAGAAACTATTTGATCAGTTACAATGAGATAATCACACTCAAAATTTACTTTAAAAAAAATTAAAGTTGGATTTTACCAGAAAATACTAAACAAGTCCTCTGATTGATCAAGCAGAAAGCACTTCCTTTACCTTTATTTTCCTGGAATTTTTTCTAGATGAAAATACCAAAAAGCCCCCTTCCCCCTATCCAGCATGAACTATCATCAAGTATCATTGGGAATTACATAGAAATAGAAGAAAAAAAATCGCAAGCGAATGAACCCAACGCAAAAATCGCGATCGCAAAAACCGAACCATTCTCTCACAGGAGTGTGAAAACTGCTCATCTTAAATCAGTACATTTGACTTAATTTTGACTCTTTCAAAATATCTGTTTTGGCTTCCGTGCTATTTTTAAAATCGATTAATACCTGACTTTTGCAAGTCCAAGTAAAAAAAACCCATCAGAAAGAGATGAATTACTAGAAAGAGGACAAGCTTAAAGTGCTTTTGTATAAAGTTCAAGTATTCATAAGCAATTTAAGAAGAAAAATGTGTGAAGTTCAGAACTTTGTGTTCAGCGCGATCGGGAAAATGTTCGCCATTTTTTTTTCTCCTATCCTGTTATTGGGGATGCATGATTTTCAAAAAATAATTCTGGTTACATGAGTGCCAAATAGATATATGCTTTTACTGTACAGTTGTCTTGTATTAATCCTGAAGGTTACATTGAAACCACACTCTTACTTTTAGTCTTCATTGCTGTTTTCAGGAAAGATAAAAGTTGAGGGAGAGCTTGTACAGTTTACAGTACAATGGACTATTTATGAATCTGCAATATTTTGCTCCCTGAGCTCAGTCCAGGAGGTCACTGTAAGTTCCAGTCTTATCACTAATAAAACTCCATTGACTGGTCAACAATAGGGGTTTGTTTGAATAGCTGATAAAGAGATAGGGTCATTTTAATTCCTTTCTGTTGATTCTCCTGGTTATTGAAGCTTAAAAGCAATTACTAAATGGATCTTCAGCATTTTCCACAATTTTTTTTTCTTATCTTTTGGGTTTTCTGGGTCCCTAGGACCCGAATTTTCGCGGAAGTTGCGTCCCCTTTCCGCGAATTTGCGTAAAAAACCCGCTATAGCGCGTAAACGCGAACCCTGTTATTAATTGAAAATAATCTTTATTGATAACATTTTAAACTATTTGATTAAAATATAGTAATTGTTCATCCTTTAGAAATTACTAAGGAAATACTACATAAATAGTGCCATTCACAAAAATTTCTTACTCCTGTAATTTTTCATGGTCAAACATCTATATTTTTCAATTGATATGCTTGAAACCATCTGTTCAGTTTTCATGTTTCGAAACATTACTTTTGCTTGATTTTTTCCGTACTTTAACACAAAGAGTTCATAATTTTAGCACAATGTTGTAAAAGTGGAATAAATAGACTTGTCAACTTTTGGAAATGGCCGATGGCCACCAATAAAACTTTTACATGAACACTACTATTTCATCTGATTAAAAAAGTTAGCTTAAATCAAATTAAGATTGCACAAAAGAGAGAACAATGCCTAAGTACAAGTGCAAAAGGTGAAGAGGTTATGTATTTATTAAATTAAATAATATCATCATAGATTTAAAAAAAAAGAAAGAAAAAAGACGAAATAGGGGGGGGGGGAATCTGCATTATTTTGCTATTAAGACACTGTCAATATTCTCTCCTAATCCCAGTCATCTTTCATATTTTTAACTAATTTTGTTCTCTAAAATCACTATAATTTTAAGTTAAACACATGATTGAAAGTTTCTAGTGGGTGCGACAAAATGACAAGTGTGCAAGTCCTCTACTACAGAACATAAAATAAAAAGATTGGGGAGGGGGGAGCCAAAAAATTAGTGATGAACAATGAGTAGAATCACATATAAAAGAAAAACGGAGAGTTTTACAGAAGCAGATACAATCAAATTTCAAAATGCAAAAATAAATTGGGACTACCACATAAAAAACCGCAACATTTCATATTTTCAAGGGCTCATGGGGAAATCAATACTTTTTCAGGGTCCCTAGTTAGCAAAATAAAATTCAAGGACTTTTCAAGGATTGGGAACTCTGACCATCTATTTCATGAATAATCAATTCCATATTTAAATTATTTACTAATGGCATTAATGTTTAAGCCTGTGTATATCTGTTTAGCTACAAATTTTAAATATTTGGCTCTAAAAATTGAACTTACCTGGCTTGAGGTGTTTGAGGTATAGTTGTATTGCTGTTGTTATTGTTTCCAGATTGACTAAAAATTTGAAATTTTGGTGGATTTCCTTCTTGACTTCTCCTAGTCATTGGTGTCTATAAATACAAAAGAAAAAATTAGTATCTTTTTATAGTAAATAAAAGTAAGGTTTCAAAGAAATTCTGGAAGGAAGTCTGTGGCGGACCTACGTCCAGGAGACCCCATAGCACCTACAGCCTTGAAATTTTGCACAAAATTATTTTGAGCACCGAGGGTGTGCACCTGGGGTTTTATTTTTTTAAATTTAAATGTTTTTTTTTTGTAATTAATTTTTTAAGCTCAAATTTCACGTAAATTACCTATTATTGCTTTTTAAAGGGGTGAAAAATAACTTACACATATTATTATATATCGTTGGAGAGGGTAGAATTGTCCGCGCAATCTACGTGATTTATTTCAATGCCCTAACTTAAATACAGCGAGAGTTATTTGCGTTTTTAGCTCGAACTGCTTTAGGTTTACCTAAAATTTAAGCACTACTTTCTTTATTAAATCTATCAGTAAAAAGCGAAGGAATTGTCCCACAGTTTTCATTTTGACACCACTGAAAAGAGCGGCTTTTTTTACTCCAGATCCTACTCGACTTATGGTCGAAAAACTTGGCTTCCATCTCCAAAGGAAAAAAAGTTACAAGCAGTTAAAAATCAAGTTTGAATAATATTATCTCCATTAAAATTACTGATGTTTTATTTGGCGTTGCCATAGTTACGTCTTTTCGATTCGCATGTTTCCTCTTTCTTATTCAAACTTTAAGGGTTTCGATTCTTACGGAAAATCTTAGGATCAACTTAATTCAAGCCCCAAGCTAAAGAGCAAAATATATTACTAGAGACCACGAACATGAAAGCTACTTTTCAAATGTACAAAACAGCAGTTTTGCGATGCTCAGGAGTTCCTTAGCCTCAGCAAGTCGGTGCAAGTTATTTTGAAACCCGGGGAAGGGGTGCTTTTTGATTTAAATGGAGTTTCTTTCTAACTGACGATTTAAATTTTTGCGAATCAAATAAGATTGTGAAGCAATCTTCGGGGGTTGGTGAGCATTAGCGAGCAGGGGGCAGAGCCCCTTAGTGTTAAAAAAAAAAGAAAGTAAAAAGATATTAGTAAGAAACATTTCCATTAACTGAAAAATATAGGAATAAAACTCTCTTGAAAGAGTTTTCAAATGTTTTATGGGAAGAGAAATTTCACTATTTATAGCACACTATTGGTTTTAAAATAAACTAACTACAGTCGAGCCCGCTTAATGGAATAGGCAATTTGCCAGGAAAAATTATTCTAATAAGCGGGATATTCTATTACCCGGGATAAAAATAACACATATCAACGGTGTAGTAAACGGGAATTTTATTACATTGAGTGGGATATTCTATTATCTGATATTCCATTAAGTGGGCTCGACGGTACTAATAAAAAACAAATATGCACCAAAATTATACATGATTGGTTTCCATGTAGAAGAGGAATAGAGTATAAAGTTTTCCAAAACATACGTTGCAGTACATGAAATCTGAAATTTGGATAAGCTGTGCTTATCAAATCTAGATGATGATTTATATGCAGGTTCAGATCTAAAACTTATTCAAAAAAACAAATGAATTGGAAAAGATAATTATGTTCACAAAAGTTTAAATTTTGAGTTTAAAATAGTTGATAAAAGTATTATTTAGCACTAAGCAAAGAAAAAAGAAAGCTAATAAATTAATGAAATACAATATGAGAGCTTTCTGCTCGAATTTTTCATTCCCCAAATATTATTTAAAGCTTAGTGTTAAATTTGAGTGAATTGAAATTAATAAGGTAAAAAAGATCAAATACCTTTTTCAAACAGGATTTATCAGAACCTGGAACTTCATGGTCTTGATTTGAAGTTGGAGTTGACAGGGGTAAGATGCCAAAACTATAAAACATTTTAACAAGAATTTTGAATAAAAGTATTTTAACAATAAAATCACATTTTAACTCACTATACTTAGATTAAAAGCCAATTAGTCAAACTTTTATTTTAATAGCTTTATTTTTAAACACTGAAAAAACATTTAAAATTATTTTTAAAAGTTTATTATCACAGCATCAATTATAAAATAAATTTATGTATACATATTTTAAAAATCTAAGTTGCATCAGTTTCTAAAGATGATTCTAGCTGCCAATAACAATGTAATAGCTATTAAATGAAACACTAATGTACTCACCAGGGTGTGATAGGGGAATGTGAAGCTTGAGTACCAAATAAATTTCTACAATTTTTTGAAATCTTTTTCTTAGCTAACGTAGGAAAAGGAACCCAAGAGTTATTTTCAGGTGTATAAACTTCGATAGCAACATCTGGAGTTGATCTGATGAACGCTAAAGGAGACTGACTGCTGTAGATTGATGGAATTGGTGACACAGGAACAATTTGTATTTTACTAGAAAGTTGACTAGATTCCTAAAACAAAAATTTTTTCAACATTTGAAAATTGACGATAAACCAATTTTTTATTTTTTATAATCTATAGCAAGTATTTAAAGAGTTGAATAATACATAGGAAATGAATTGATATTTTAGATCTTCCATTTACGCTTCACACTTTGCTAATTTATTAGCTTTGATTATTCATTGCAAAACTTGGGCTATTACTATTCATTTGATATACTGGAGAATTATAGCCCATCAAGTAGCAAATTAAAACATTTGCTTGAAATTCCTGCTACTGCACTGTTGTCATGAATATACAATTTTACTTCAGGGATGCCTTTGCCATATTGAAGTATTATCACATTTTTTGAGCTTTTGGCAGTGATTGCGTACTAAAATTTAAGAGAGGAAATTCCTACAGTGTATTTTAACACATTGACTGCGTCGTCGACAGCCTATATATGGACTCCCTGCGCTAAGCTAATTATTTGAAACAATTTGAAGGAAAAGTTTTATTGGACTTTTTCATGAATAATACAGCATACAAAACAAATTCTATATATTTTTTTTCTAGAGATTTTCCACACTGTGATATTTTTCAAAGCAAGGGACAACACATAAGGTATCTCGTTTGATCGCACGCACGCCTGCTTGCATCAGAAAATGTTTTCAAAGCAAACACAGTAGTGGGGCCGGAGGAAGAGTTATCTCGTCCCTAGCGCATACAGTGTAATTCTGGAGGACGAGTTATCTCGTCCCTAGCAGTTGATGCGTTAAACAGCAATGGGATTTCACAACTTAGCTTGTGTTTCGCACAATCCCATGCCTTATTTCAAATCCTGCATATGTACGCACACACACACATGATATGAAAATATATTAATATTGTAACTAAAACATATCCACTAATTTGTGTTATTGATATTATTCTGCCCTGTGTATACATTTAGTTTTAGGGAGAAAAGCAAGACAGGGAAATTAAATTATCTTGCATCATAGTGCTTTCACCTGGGGTACTGAACATTAAAAAAAATATTAAAAGTAAAAGAATAAAAAAGGCATTGGAATGTAAACATTGTAAATCAAAACACTTTTTTTGCAAGAAATTTCAAACATTTTCTGAGTGGAAATAACCCTATCCAGAAAAAAAAAAAAAAAGGTTTTCCCCTCAAAATTTCCAGTTTTTTTCTCTGACCATTCCCATCTCTACTCCGTGCCTGACATTAAATTTATGCTTGGTAATATTTTTATTTGATACTAAACACTAATTCAAGTAAAACAGTTTTAAAAACATTTAAAGAAAAAAATCTTACCTGCATGATATCATTGCATACAACAGGAGTTTCTTTGATATAATTTACATTATTTGGCACAGAAGTTTTATTTACTAAATTTACTAAAGGGTTAGTGCCATGACATAGTGATAGGTGATCAACATTGCTGATATTAAATATCTGTCTAGGATCTGGCTTTTCACCTATTTAAGGAAAAAAAATACAAAGTTTTATAATCAATCAAACATTTGACTTTTCCACTAGAATGAGTTATAAAAAACATTTTGTACCTAAACTTAAAAGAGATTCATACGAAGACCACAGAAACGGATTTAACTTCAAGCTTTTCCTGAAAATATCAATAATTAATGGTGAGGAAAATGGCTATTTACTTTAAAAAATAAACAATTTTATTTTCATTTTCAAATTAAAAAACATGCACTAACCTGTAAGCTTCTGCAGCTTTGGTATCTCTTGAAGTTTTATGACACACATGGCCTAAGAGTTGAATTGCAAAAGAAGAGAAATCACCAAATTCAGTTACAATTTCATCCAGACTTCTAGGTTTTGCAACAGCATTCCCAGTAATGGAGAATTCAGCTTCTGAAAATCTGGAATAGCCAGAAATAATAACTTAAGAGCTTTTGAAACTAAACTGACAATTATAAATTTATAGTCTGAACTCTCGAGATATGAATTTTAGAATTCTCCAGAGAACAATGTTATTCAATATTGTTTGTTCTCATGAAAAAAAAAAAATATCTTGTAGAAAACAAAAGCCATAGTTTATTGAAACACTTCAAAATCAACATGCCCATGAATATGTCTCCTGGTCAACATGTGTGTGTGTGTGTGTGGCTTTCCTTTTCTCTTCTATCTCTTCAATAATGAAGTAAAAAAGTAAACAATAAAAGCTTGGACTACACTAGATGTAGAAACATAGTAGATACGAACAGGGTTACTGAAAGGTCATGTCAGCCTAGTTGGAAACTAGGGGACTAATCCTTTGGGGTCCCGGCTAAGAATAGGATTAGTGAATGTGGTGGTGGTGATGGGGATCCAGTGACCAAACTGACAAGAGCCCTGTACACAAATTATATCAATTTGATGTAAAAATATCCACACATAGAAGAATTTATTTAAATTGTATTTTTGAACAGAAATTGTAAACTACACACACATAATGCAAGCTTGTCCAAGAAAATAAAGAAAAAAAAAATCATTTTATTTGCTGAAAATTATGGCAAGCATTATTCTTCAAGTTATCAGCTATTTTTTATAAGATGTTTTAGATACATTATATTATCAAGGACAGTGGCGCACACAGGAATTTTGCAAGGAGAGGGTCCAAGATCGAAAGCCTCAGTCTTATATCATATCCCCATTACGCCGTCAAACATATTGATTTGTTTTTTTCGATTCTCAAGAACGAAAAACAGTAAAAAATAAACTATTGAATGAACAGTTTGTGTTATTTAATAAAATATACTTAAATAAATTACCAAACAGCAAAATAATATACGCATTAACTTTTCTCATAATTAAAAAATGGGTTCAACAAATCAAATTGATCGTTGTAGAAGCAGCATATGATTTAGAAGTTCATAGAATCTCATTTGGTGTAATCTGTAATTACAAAACTAAAACATGGTTTTTTAGTGTATTCATTTATAATCACCATTCTGCTTGTAATAGGCAATTCGTTATAGGAAAAGTGCACAATATTTAACAAAAATCTTTTATCATGAGGATTTTTTTCACTTATTAGAACTGAAATTAATGTTTCCTTTGTTTGAATTTATTTTACGTACAAAATACACAGAATCGTAATCAAGCGGGAAAAAAAGCAAGACCTTTGGGAGGGCTCCGGACCCCCTGGACCCCTCCCTTGTGTGCGCCACTGATCAAGGACTTATTTTTAGGTCTCTGTCTGCTAAAAAATGACTGAAAGATCACACTAAACCTAGTAAACATCTATTTGTATAATAAAGGATTAGTTATTGGAGCAAATATTTTCATTTTAAAACTTTGTATATCTTAGACATATGTTTACAAGGTTTTGCATGATTTAAATATCAAATCATTATTCAGCTAGTCATAACTAAATTAATGAAATTAATTTAAATCAAAGATTCAAAAAATCAACTAGTTTTATTAAAAACTGTTTTCCCACTATAGGATGCCAGTCAAGAAAAAATTAACTAAATAAATGTAAGTTATACAGTTCAATTTTTCTCAGAAATCTTACAGTTGTCAAAACACTACTAACATTGTACAGCATCGACTGAAAATGAACTTACTTTTTCAAATCAAAACAGCATTTCGCAAATAAAAAACGACATTGAGGACTTCGACATCCTTTACGTTTTAAAAGGGAATATGCAGCAGCAGTCCTTCCTGCACGATAATAACAAGTAGCTAAAAGGTGCAACGTGTCATCTGAATCCACTAAAGGTTTAAAAAAAAGAAGATTAAAATTAAAGTATGAAAAAATATATCAAAAACTTAGTCCAGCAACAAAAACACAACGTAATAAATATAGCACAATATAAGAATCTTAACTATGCAGGGGTGAAAGTTGCAGATTCTCAAGACTGATTTTTTAAAGGGAAAGAGTCTCAAATTTTGGTTTTAAGTAACAAAAAAAAGAAGGAACTTTATACTGAAAACATTTTTATGAAAACATTTGCGGAAAAACTATGGTTTAAACCAAACAGCCCTATTACAAATTATAATTTATTCCAAGTGATTTTCTGATATTTTAGTCTCTTCAGTGGTGATAAATAATTTTATCGTAATTAAAATTCAGAAGCAAAATTCAAACATTCTAAATGTGTAAACTTTCAGAATTTATTATTTACAGTCAAATTTTATGCATAAAAACATAGGTGACCTAAAAACTTGAATAGAAGAGCTGCGGTGTGTCTGAATAAAATAAATACTTAAACTATTAAAAATCTGAATCGAAAATTTAGTAAAGGGATCAAGATAAATACACTTTCGGGAAATAATGAACATGATACAAACCTTCAGCAAATAGTCTCTCGCCAATGAAAATTGCATCTTCAAACGCATAGTGATTTAAAGCATGCCAAACAGCTGCCTAAAAAGTAAAATTAAAAAAAGAAAAAATGTAATACTGAGCACCGCAGTAAGATAAAAATATAAAGTGTTTGCGCAAGCGCATACAACTAAATGCAAGTATAAAAATAAAACAGGCAACATTTTTAGGAAGACTTCTTTTTTGCTACATGCATTATATTAGGTTTGCCAGAATTCTGAAATGTTCAACCGGGACCCCTCCCCCCCTCGTCGTGAGTATTCAAAAGGAAACCAGAGAAATTTTCCGAAACAACGAAGAACTCAACCCCTCCCCTGCCCCCTGTAAAACTTTTTGAAATATGCAAACAAAATTAAAAAGAAACATCTTGAAAGTTTTTTTTTGAAACAGTTTCTCAGCTTTAGAATGTGTTGCCAGTCCAATTTATTTTGGAAATTTCGGATCCCAAACACACTTGAAGGGAACACACCCTTGCCTGGTTTTGGTTTTTAGCGTGTTTTAGAGAGTAGTTCCTTCTGAATGCTATGAATAATGACTAATTATGAGCCTAAACCAGGGGTAACAATGAATGACCCAAGCAGATAAATTTAAACTTTTTACTCCTTAGCTGTAAAATTAATATAATAAAGATTAACAAGTCCATGTTTCAAATGACAAAATAATTTTTCAAAATAATCTTTAACAATTAATTATTTTTAGACTTTTTTGGTCATCTAATCAAATTTATCTTTTTCCGGGACATGAAACAAACTAGCCGGGACGCTGGGATTTTGGCTGAAAACCGGGATGTCTGGCAAGCCTAATTATATTGTCAGTCAGATTATGACATCCAATATTCAGTAAACAAGCCGAAGACTTGTCTTCTCGTTGTAGCCCAGATTCATTACCTACAAACTAGTGAATAAAATTAATTTATGACTCCAGTGAGAGAATGTAAGCAAGGGAAGTATTTAGCTCATAAGTTAAGGTAATAAGCAGCAAGTTACCGCTCTTAAGACTGGGGCTAAGGTAGAACTACACACGCAACATGCCAACAGCCTGGTTATGACACTCAGAGACCGAGACTGCAGTTTCGTAATTCTAATGAACTCATCAGCCTAGAACAGTCAATAACCGAGCCAGCCTTTCATTGCAGCTGAGATTCATTACCTCCAAACTATTGTTTGAAGGTAAGGAGTGTTGTAATATCAAGTGTGCTTGGAACTTCAAATATTGCCATAATGTTATTAATGCTCCCTGACCAAAAAGAATTAAGAACTGATGACTAGCACTAAATCATTTTATTACACCAGCACAAAGAAATGTTAAATTACTCATCTGGTTACACAAAGACACTTCATGTAAAATATGCATATGTCACTGGAATAAGATTAACAAAGTAACAACGTTTCGGCACTAACAACAATTTTAAAAGCTACATTTTGTTTGGTTTCAAAATTTTTAAGGAAAGAAGTTCATTTACTCAACATAAACAAAAACACTGTCACTAAATCAATCTGTAGTTAAGTTTCTCTAATAGTCGACTTAAATTTTTTTTTCAAAAACTTAAAGCATAATAATGAAAAATACAGTGTAAAAGTGCATCTGCTGCAGTAAAATTACATTTGGAATATAGACAACACGGTCATAATACAAGAAATGTAATGAAAACTATGATATACCTGAACTGGTTCTTGAATAATCATTTTAAAGCTTTATATATTCCCATTCACTGAGGTACTATTACATAAACAAGCAAGACAAACATAAAGAGGAATGGCATATCATTCATAATTTGCACACTTCATTAAAACAGTAAATTTCTATCATATTTTTGATGAAAGAAACTTTAAAAAAAAATACGTTTATGGCTATAGGTGGCGCTGCGCTTCATATATGGAGTCAACTCTTCACTTCAGCTCAGTACACGAGTTCGAATGTACTGAGGCCTTTTTTTTTTTAAATCATTATTTAAACAAAAGATTGAGAGCTTATCTTTGTAAATCAATTTTTAAAGCATTTACATCTATTGCTTTCATAAAGGAACGGTTTTACATTTTCCCTATAATTCTTTTGCTTTCGTTATGAATTTACTTTTAGGAAAATGGCGAACGACAGCACTACAAACGAGCGATAGGAAAACAAAATAGTGTTCTGGGGGAGCTGAGAACACAGATGCTGACGGATTTGGTGTTTATCATGGTGTTAATTTTTCATTTTCATTGAAATTGTGGTGATTTATTTCAGCGTGCGACCTTTATTTTAGCTTGTCCTCAAGGAACCTGGTATTTTTTATCGATCGGTTTCTCACTCGTGGTCTCTTATTTACTTTTCAAGATGTTCCTGCTTTTCTGGCTCTATTCTGTATGTTTTTAAAATGTCGTATGCGATTCTTTCTCACGTTTTTTACGGAACCTGAATTTAGTCAATCAGCTGTCTGGAAATGGGAGTGTTCCATGTAAATGAACAAATTAGTTACGTTATACATTTTCACGTTTCCCAATAGGTAGGAGAAAAGGGACATTAACAGGGGACTTGAGGTCTCAGATCGCGCTACATTCCTGTTATTTCCCTTAGATGTTCTTTGACCTTTTATTTGTGGATTTTTTTTTCGACTTTTTAACTGAAATAACCTTTTCCGAGGAATTTTACTAGAGCCTTAAAATTTTTCGAGGAAAATCATATGCCGAAGAAAAAATATTACTATTCGTAATAAAAAAAAAGAATCTTTTATTAATTATTTTATTTTAGTTATTTAATCTGTACAGAGCATATTAATACTGGAAAAATGACTATATCACATTACCGGAAGAGATTCACAGCAGCTTAACTGTTAGTATCTCACATAGTATTTCAAGGAATAATTCAGTTAATCATGTTAAATCACACATCTTGATGTTGAAAAAGTATTTTAGAGAAGTAAAAACAAATTTGGAGTGTTACAAGGAAAAAAATATTGATATTATTTCTGTTTCATCAGTCAGTACGCTGTTTTGATTTTATGAATTTTAGCTGTTTGCACAGAAAAAGGAACATTACCCGAAGATTCTAAGGCACCATAAAAAAAGGAAACTTTTCTCTACAGTTGCAATATCTGACTGTGATGGCCAAACATATTGATTTGGTATTGTTTCTCTTTAAAAAAAAACCAGTAGATTCAGCAGGATTCAAATCAATAGTACAACCCGTATAATATTGTTGCTGCAAAAATATCAGAAGAGTAACTAGTAACACGTTGCAAAACACTTTTTAGTGACTATTGGCACATGGGGCCGATTACTGGAGACTAGCAAAACTGAAGCACCACTAAATGGTATCTGTCATACTTCAAAAATCTAAAAAAAAGGCAAAAATATACTACTACCCACATAATAACATTTTTCACCTAAACAAAATTTTTGACAACCAGAATTTTAAATATATTTTAAGTCTGATTTTAGTGGATTGATGTAAATGCTTCCCTTAAGCTAGAGAAGAAGCTTTTGTAACAAAAATGTCTGATTTAACAAAAGCCACAATTCTGTTTCCTATGCACTGAGATTTAGTAACATGAAGTTATAATCTTTAAAGTAAATGTATATTCAGTTGGTATATAGCCTTCTACTTTTAAAAGATTGGATATGAATTAAGGATGCATCGGATAGTAATTTTGCCGGATTCCGGATATCCTGCATCTCTTCATTTGCTGGATTCAAATATTCAGCTTTACAGTTGTTTTTAGTTTGATTGCTTTTTCATACTTTTATGTAATGCTGCATCAAAATAATAAATCAAACTTGATTCACAGATCATTTCTTTAAAAAGCATATTATTATTGAATGATTTTATTATTCACATTTATCTTTACAATAAGTCATAATTGCAATTAGACTTGCATGACGTAGAAAGAAAATAGTAGGAACAAAATAACCCTGTTATAAAGTTATACCTTTTCTTGTTTCCAGTTTTTTAATGACATAAACAAAATTTTGCTTTGAAATCCTTTTTATTCAGAAAAGTACAGATGTAAAATTTTTTTAACATACAATTAGAAAAAGAAGATATTAAAGCAGGCCATCTGCACTTTTTTAAAAAAATTTTCATAAACTTATACTTAAATAATCAACTTAATATTTTACTTTTGCTCCAAAAAATAGTTATGTATTCTGAAAGATGTGAAATAACATCTGAAACATATTATTAATGCTAAACACTTTTCTTTTTTTAAAACAAATTAGTAAACTTGCACTTAAATAATAAACTTACAAATTTTCTTTAATTCCAAAAAATCTGGTACACAGTCTTAAAAGATCCAAATTAACAAATAAATACAATTTAAAATTATGCTAAACAAGTTCATTTTTTTAGAAACAGATTATTGAACTTATATCTTGATAATCATCTAAAAGCTTAATTCAAAAAAATAAAGATAAATATTTTAAAAAGAAGCAAAATTAACCTTAAATATAAATTCTAACAAATACAGGTACATAGCCTTCAAAGATGATAATTAACATATTAAATATATTATCAAGGGTTATGCCGAACATGTTTACTTTTTGAAACAAATTAATTAACTTAAACAGTAAACTTAAAATGTTATTTTAATTTCAGGAAATAAAGTGCCAACAAATGGGTAGCTACTATTTTGATGGAATTCTCCTCCAGCTCTGTTATTCACTAATTCAGACTGATGAGCCCATAATGAGGATGAACTGCAATTCCTGGATGCGATAACCAGTTTGTCAGTATATTGCATGTATCGCTACTGCTATTCAGCATTAGCGAATTGTCAGTGAGCTCAAGTTAGGATCAAAATCAAATATAGTGGTTAGAGTTTCATGAAATACATGCTTAATAAGCTTATTAATTAATGCAGGACTTCTGTTGGTCCATGAATTTCAGATTTTTCATTAGAAACACAAGTTTTTCTGCATTTTATTTTTTCATCATTTCAAAATCTGTTTGCAATTGCAACTTTAAAAGGTTATCATTTGTATTCCCTCAACTTTTTGTCTTTTCGACAAATGTGAGTTGAGGGTAGCCACAGCTGGTATCACAAAGGACATAACTTCTTCATCCTTCCTTGCTTATTTGTCTCTTCAAAAGGTTGAAGGATTCTTTCAATCATAGCCCATTGGCTGTATATGTGGGAATGCAAATGTCCATTTCTGCAGAATAAGCAGTCAAAGCTTGCCTTTTCTCATGCAATCTTTGCAGCATATAATACGTGGCATTCCAACTCCTGGAAACATCTTGTATTAGTTTACGAACAGGCAATTTTAATTTTTGCTGTTCACCTTTTTTTCAAGAGTTAGCTGCAGATGAGTGAGAAATATGGCCAACAATTTCTCAGGATTTTGCAAAAATGTCGACTATTAACTACTGTGCTCTTTGTGATAGAATGGCATTATTTATAACAAGCTGTAACGATTGTATAAAACATCTCACACTATTTATTGTAAGAAGCCTTTTTAAACAAAAAAGTTCTTTTTAAACATATTTACCACATGTGATCCATAAAGATTTGTAGTTCTTTTTCTGTACAACATTTTAACGAATTTTTTTTAATCTTTTTTTTAAGCTGAAGAAAATCAGATTTTAATTGGGAATTGTGAAAAATCAAAATGTGCAGAAAGCTTCCATGTCCAGTACAAAATTGATAGCATAAACTAATTTTGCTTTAGAAGCAGAAATTAATGAAGGAAACATGAAAAGTTATTACATCATTCAAAAGGTTTCCCAAAAATTTTAAATTAAACTCCCTTCATATACACCGGATAATCATCACCTGATATCCTGTCCGGAGGGGAGAGGTCGGATTGAATATTGTTGGATACCGGATAGTAAAAAAACCAGCCGGATAGCTACCGGTTATCTGGTGCATCCCTAATATGAATCTTATTTTAGGACATTTTTGTTGGAAGTGCCTATCACTGGTGACCTGCCAATTACTAGGGGTGGTTAGATGAACTTTTGAGTGTGTGGTTTGTGAGATCACACGTTTCCTGTTACGGGTTAAACAAAATATGGGGAGAATGTGCGAAAATTATTTAACTCCCCATAGGGGCACATCTGATTTGTTTGTAAGAATACTGTGCAACTTCTTGTAAGTTGTTACTACTGATAATTGCATGGCAAGAGGCCACACCATATTTACTGTACTGTAATAACCATATTTACTGTACTTTTTTCTCACATGATGATGGATTTTGGATTATATTACTTTATGAGCTTAAGTTTGATTTTCTGCTGTTTTCAACTGAAGCATAACTGAAATTGTGTTTATATAATTCTTATTTATTAGTAGCTGACAGACAACCTGTTTACATTGTGCTTTATAATCTTCCAGTTTTATTTTCCAAAGGAAGATTTTGAAGAATAAAAATGTGTCACAACTATATTCAGGGTGGCGACAAATCAGGGAAAAGTCAGGGAACTTTATTAATCAGGGAAAAGTCAGGGAATTTTGAAAAAAAAATAACAAAAAATCAGGGAAAATTGATTTTATGAAGAAAAAATTTTTTTTTTGCTTTACAAAATTAAGTACTCTAATTCCCTACGCATTTTTCGCCAATTATCTGTTCAAAAAAAAAAAAAGTGAAATTAATGAGGTGCGATTATACACTGCCGCATATTTGTGCATCTCTTTTCCTAAACGTCAAAGCAGGGGTGGCATTTCAGCATTTCATTTGGGGGGTCGAGTTTCTTAAATAGGTATTACCACAGTGCGGTCCCAAACGCAAATTAGCTAACAGGAAGTGGTCATAAAATCGGTTTAATATGAATAAAAATTAGTGTTTAGAAACTATTAAAAATTTTGATTAACTTTCTAATAAGTTATCATACAAAACATCTCGATACTAAAGTTTTTATACCTTTTGGAAAAGTTTTAATGTATGATTTTTGAAATTCGGAAGAATAGGGAATAATCGTGTTACTAATCAGTGCCCAGTGTCGTGCTGTTTTGCCAGTACAGCTAAATAGAAAAGATGGTGAAAAAGCTCATGCCTTTTAGCATATATGACTTCGCTTGAATTTTTTGCCCATTATGCTTCGAAAATAATTCTCTAACCTCCTGAGAGATAAAAAAAAATCTTTCTCCACTGGCTGAGCTGATAGGAATAGTTAAAAAATAATTGAAGTAACAAAGTTATTTATGAAAACATTTTTTACATCTAGCTCTTCAAAACCACCCAGGCAACTTCAAAAATTGTAAGGGGCTTAATTTTTCATTATTGAATAATCTAGTCTCATCGGCGCTCTCAGCTTCAAGGAGATGTCATCTGCCTCCAGCTCTGTTATTCACTATTCCAGACTGATAATGAGTCCATAACAAAGACGAAACTGCAGTCTCTGAATGTGATAACCGGTCTGTCGGTATAGTGCTTGTAATTTTTCTTGCCTTATGCTAAAAATTGAATGCTCATAATTGAAACATTTTTTTTTTCGTCTTCAAAATCCAATCCAGATAATATAGAGCCAACCATACAGAAAAATAATTATCATCAAATCTTGTGTTAATTTCATTCGAAACTGAATCTATTACTTCATACAAAATATTAAAAAATCAATGTTTGACTTGACATGATCATGTGGATTTTTTTTTTTTCACCTTTTTAAAATTGGCTCGGAGGAAGAATTTTTTTGAAAAGTTTCACGCTTGGTTGAAATATATATCTATATGTAAAATCTTATTTTCAGTTTCAATTGTCGATTGAAGTATGGTAGTATGGTGCACAGATTAATTGTTAGATTGAACTGTGACTTGAATAGTCCGAAAATTAAGGGTAACGGATTGAAGATGTTTTAATAGAGTAAAGTATTTTTCAAAAACTTTCCTCAGTACCAAAAAAATTGAATAAAAATTCAAACGAAGTCAAACATACTAAAGGGCATGAGCTTTTTCACCAATGAAATAATTGTTCTGCAATAATTCTTCCAGTCGTCAAATCGCTGCTTTGAAGTTATAGAGAAATGTATTTATAGTTTTAACTTTTGAAGACCAACTTGTGTCACTTCGAGTTTGCATAATTATAGAGCCCCAAAAAAGGTATTTGTTGATATGTTTTTTTTAATTCAATAATCACATGCATTTTTAATAAGGTTCTATGAAAACATATAATGTATTGAGCAGCTGAAACGTGTTTCTAGCAGAAGAAAGCGATGAACACTCATTAAATAAATATACACTTAAAAAATGAGCGTAAAAGTGATTGTAAAATATGAAAGAATTTTCTTCTGAAAATCATGCAGCAACACCACTTTGCACGAGCCTCTCATATTGGACATACCATCGTTACACTGGGCACACAAGTATGAAATATTTAGCCTATTTGAAGAAATGTCTTCTTTAGTTAAAATTAACAATGATTCTCTATCAATTTTTTATGTTCAGAAAAGGCCGGAAAATATTTCATGAATTTCTAAGTCATCATCCCAATAACGAAAAACACTTTTTCTAGTCAATGAATGTGTCGAGTTTCATCAAATAGCTACTGAGAACCAGCGAGACTTTTTTTTAATGAACATGGATTTCCGACTTAAATAAATTAAATTCACATATTTTCTATCATTCTGCTCAAAAGATTTGAGGGTGCAACCGCCCCCTCTTGACCCCCCTATTTGCCGCCCCTGCGTCAAAGTATTGAATCTTACTTATTAACCACAGGATGAACTTCCTAAAATGGCTTCTGTATCTGTTAGGTTGTTTATTTTGCCTAGCTTGAAATTTCCTATTACGCTTTCAATGCTACGTAAAATAAACAACCATACAGGCAAAGAGGAAGCTTTCATTAATGCCTTAACTCCTTTGCCTTGATTCCATTGTCTTGAAGTAATTAGCGTATTGTAATCACGATTTCAAGAATAAATCTTTGGTTTTTGAATTAATACTATAAAAGCTTAAAAGTTATTACTTCTTCGCGTTTTTAATTTAATTGCTAAAATTGAGCTTTCAATAAAAAAAACTTTGTTTTTTGCTGTTATACTATATGTTGTCACCGCAGATTATAAAGTTTTCTTTTCTTCAGACTTAAGTGATTCTTTAATTTTATAACCAAGTTGTATTCTTCTTTTATATATTTTGAAATTAACTAATTGTTTTTTTTTTCTTTTTTTTCCTTGCATTTCAAAGTTGTTTGTTACAAAAGCAATATAAGATTTTTTTCGTTACATACCGAAATCATTTGAAATAGAGCTTACTTGTGTGCTTAAGTAAATATCTTTATTTTTTATTGTTAAAATGCTGTATTCATTCATTAAAACCTATGCTCTTGACTAGAGAAAAGCTCCCTATGAATGGATGTCAAATGGTTTCATCTGTTTTGCATAAATATGTCAATTAGTTATATAAGAATAACTACATTATTTCTTCTTTCACTATTACTTGTTATTCTTGCAACAATTATTATACTGTTTGAAAACTTAGTTTAAAATAATTTCAATTATTTTTTAGTTCTATCATAAATACACATATGTTTTACACATATGTTTTAATAGTTTCTTAAAATTCTTATGCTAAGTGGTTTCTGGAAGTAAAGTATCTATATATATATATTTTAAATTTTCTATAATCTTTCCATTGTAGAAAAATTTAATGTACTGTTTTGTAGGTTTTTTTCCCCCAAAAAAATTGACTTGATATGTTTTTTTTAAAACCATTTTATTAAAGGAGTAATATCTTTTTAAAATATTTCTTTAGTTCAACAACTTTACACAACTTAAAACGTTTAAAATACTGCATTTTATACAAACATACAATGGATTTCAAGTAGAGCAAAGAAAGAAAACCGTTATCATTTGTAACATAAATCAGGGAAATTTAGTCAATTTAATCAGGGAAAAGTCAGGGAACTTTTTTTCATAGTTCCTGTCGCTACCCTGATATTGTAATGTTACTTTTGATTACTATTAAAATTTTTCCTATTACACATCATCATGTAAAATATGAAAGCTATTCTTCTGTTTTTGATATTCTTATATTTTTTGTTTTAGGTATAACATGGAGTTGTGATTGAGATCACAGCATTATTAGCAGCCTGCCTTTCTGTTGTCTCTGGAGTAAAAAATAAAATGAAGTGTTTTAAAAAAGGAAACATATTTTTAGTTTGTAAAAATTACATCTTAATTCTGTTAAATTCCAATGCAAACATTATCAATGTTTAATTAGTTAATTATGTATAAGGTTTTTATGAACATGGAAACTACGTATCATGTTAAGTTAAAAAAATCCACAATAAATCTAAGGCATGCATCTATGTAAATAATACAAGGTGTATATATTAGGGCTGGGCTATGAAAATTTCTACATTGTGATGCAACACAACCTTACATGAGGGTCAAATGGAAAATGATCAAAATTGCTTTGAGCTTAATAACCTAAAAAAAAGCTCAAATTGTCAGAAAATAATCAAATGCTTTGTGCTAAAATGTGATTACATTAATAACATAAATAAAATAAAAATTTTTGTATAGTCATTATTTTTTGTATTGATCACTTTTAGCACTCATGAAAGGCAGGGGTGCCACCAGGGTGCAGACTGCACCATTGAAATTTTTAGGTGGGGGGGGGGGATTTGATAGGCTTTTTGATCTCATTTGGGGATAGGTACTCTTCAGTATTTGAGGGGGGGTGCGCCACCGCCCTTGGGGGGGGGATGGGCACCCGTGTGAAAGGATTCGATTTTCACCTTGAAATAGCTATTTGTTGTATTTTCTGACGAATTGGGCTT